>NW_026263475.1:0-35276 GCF_009650485.2 Drosophila albomicans | reverse complement strand
TCTCGACGGGCTTCTTTATGGTCGTTCCTTGGTTGCAGGATGAGCACGGAGGCCCGATATTTATATAAAAAGCGGATAGCTGCAGATCAGGTTAAGCGGAAATTGAACCGGGTATGGTCCCTTGTCATTCAAAATTATTGCAAGTTTTTTTATATTATGACAATATATATAATTTTTAGTTACTGTTTTTTTTACTTGAAAATTTTCGGCTTTTCGCCTTTGAACTTAGACCGACTAACTCGTGATCAACCACCTGTTCAACGATAACCCTTCTCCACTTCAGTCCTCCAAGGTTCTCATTGCGATTATTGCTACTACCACCAAGATCTTACCAATGACGGCTCCATGCAGGCTTACGCCAATCACTTCCTAAGCACACATTGTATCTTCCTACTCACTAAAGTTTCAAAATTTATATTACAAGGTAATATAAATCATCTACTTACGTAATGGTATAGTATAGGTATACAAACTTAAGCGCCATCCAGTTTTAAGGGTCTAGTTGCTTCGGCAGGTGAGTTGTTACCACTCCTTAGCGGATTTCGACTTCCATGATCACGTCCTGCTGTTTTTAAGCAACCAACGCCTTTCATGGTTTCTGAATGAGTTGTTAATTTGGGCACCGTAACATTACGTTTGGTTCATCCACAGCGCGCAGTTCTCTGCTTACCAAAAGTGGCCCGACTGCCACATTATATCATAAACTTAAACTCATATCAAGAAAGTTAAGGTTCTTACCATTTAAAGTTTGAGAATAGGTTAAGATCGTTTCACCCTAAGGCCTCTAATCATTCGCTTTACCAGATTAAGATTATTTTATACAACAGTTAAATGCACCAGCTATCTGAGGGAAACTTCGGAAGGAACCAGCTACTAGATGGTTCGATTGGTCTTTCGCCCCTATACTCAATTCTGACAACGATTTGCACCGTCAGAACTGTTTCGGTCTTCCAACAGGGTTTCCCCTGCACTGCTCAAACCGATCAATGAGATAGTTCACCTCTTCGGGTCACAGCATATATGCTCAAGGTACGTTCCAGTTTACGAGCTCATAAATAATATAAATATTATTATACATATACTATATAGAACGTCCCCGTGGATTGCGTTAATCAAACTATAAAATATGTTAAAAAACTAATCCCAATAATAGTCAAGTTAATTACGCTATTAGGTTTATATCCAATAACTTGCACATATGTTAGACTCCTTGGTCCGTGTTTCAAGACGGGTACCCGAAGGTATCCCTGAATCTTTCGCCATTGTTAATCATACAAGTGCTTATAATAATAAACATAATAAATCAATGATAATCAATGCCATTATATAATTCCGAAAAATTAACGCACGAAAAATTAACGCACTGTACTCATATAATCTATCAGCACTTTATCAAATTTTTGAAATCTTATTTTATGTTTAAAATGCAAGCACTCTAATTTAAATAAACTCTTATCAAAATTGTTTGATAAATTCCATACATGCTAATAGATTACAATGTCCTTTATATGGAAAAAATGCACACTATCGTTATATATATATTGATTAAATATTACAATTCTAATGATGAATTTTCCATAACGGATATTCAGGTTCATCGGGCTTAACCTCTAAGCAGTTTCACACGTACTATTTAACTCTCTATTCAGAGTTCTTTTCAACTTTCCCTCACGGTACTTGTTTACTATCGGTCTCATGGGTTATATTTAGTTTTAGATGGAGTTTACACCCACTTAGTGCTGCACTATCAAGCAACACGACTCTTTGGAAACATCATCTAAATAATCATTAACGTTATACGGGCCTGGCACCTCTCTATGGGTAAAATGGCCCTCATTTAAGAAGGACTAAATCGTTAATTTCTCATACTAGAATATTGACGTTCCATACACTGCATCTCACATTTGCCATATAGACAAAGTGACTTAGTGCTGAACTGATTTCTTTCGCTCGCCGCTACTAAGAAAATCCTTGTTAGTTTCTTTTCCTCCCCTAATTAATATGCTTAAATTCAGGGGGTAGTCCCATATGAGTTGAGGTTGTTTAATTACACTTATAGACAATTCTCTGCCTATTTTGAAAATATACTATTTTTTTTCTTGAAGGTCCATAATATTCACAAAATTATTCTTTATACCATATTCGTTAATAAGAGGCAATTCTAGTTTATAAAATAATATATTTTTATGCTAGACATTCCTCAATATTATTTGAAATGAATAAAGAACATATAATTCTTCAAATTTTCTCATGCAACAGAGTTTTAGTATTTTCATTTATTAATTCATATTATGAATATCTTAAGCGAGAACTTTTTAGATTCACACTATATATATCCAATAATATACAATGTGCTTAAAAATTCCGAAAAAATTTTAAACAACTTATTTAGCATAGTCTTACAACCCTCAACCATATGTAGTCCAAGCAGCACTAAAAAATTAATTAAAGTACATAACAGCATGGACTGCGATATGCGTTCAAAATGTCGATGTTCATGTGTCCTGCAGTTCACACGATGACGCACAGTTTGCTGCGTTCTTCATCGACCCATGAGCCGAGTGATCCACCGCTTAGAGTGATACAATTTTTTTTTTTATTTCATTACGTCAAGAATATTTTTATTGAAAGAAATTAAAAAATACACCATTTTACTGGCATATATCAATTCCTTCAATAAAATTTTTTTTTTATACCTAAATAAATGTTGCGAAATGTCTTAGTTTACATAATCAATAATAATAAGATATATGACAAGTATATTTTAGCTAAATTTATTTATTATGATCAACATATGTAAAGCGTTAACCTGCAAACAGGTACAACATTGTTTTTCTTTAGGTGTTGCGAACCAATGTATGCGCACTGGAAATATGCACAATACATTTTGCAACGCATGTATATTATGGTACATATACACGCAGTTTTTTTATTTTATCCAAAACACATAAAACACTCTTAATACAGTATATAATAATAATAATACATGACAAACGGTTTTTAGCTAAATTTAAATTATTATATGTTGCATAATTGTATCTCATATGATTGAATAAAATATTTATATTTATTAGTTACATAATTTATTAAATATTGCAATTCCCTAAAAGAGAAAAACAAATTTAATTTATTAACGGTTAGATGCATTAAAACAATAATGATCCTTCCGCAGGTTCACCTACGGAAACCTTGTTACGACTTTTACTTCCTCTAAATAATCAAGTTCGGTCAACTTTTGCGAAACAACCGCAACACACAAGGCGTCACAGTGATCACGTCCGGAGACCTCACTAAATAATTCAATCGGTAGTAGCGACGGGCGGTGTGCACAAAGGGCAGGGACGTAATCAATGCGAGTTAATGACTCACACTTACTGGGAATTCCAAGTTCATGTGAACAGTTTCAGTTCACAATCCCAAGCATGAAAGTGGTTCAGCGGTTTACCCGGACCTCTCGGTCTAGGAAATACACGTTGATACTTTCATTGTAGCGCGCGCGTGCAGCCCAGGACATCTAAGGGCATCACAGACCTGTTATTGCTCAATCTCATTATTGCTAGACGCAATTTGTCCATTTAAGAAGCTAGTGTCCTTATAATGGGACAAACCAACAGGTACGGCTCCACTTATATAAACACATTCAAACACAATAAACATTTTACTGCCACCATGAATGAAGGCTATATAAGCTTCAACACCATAATCCTGAAGATATCTATTTAATATATTTGAGTCTCGTTCGTTATCGGAATTAACCAGACAAATCACTCCACGAACTAAGAACGGCCATGCACCACCACCCCATAGATTCGAGAAAGAGCTATCAATCTGTCTTACACACTTATGTTCGGACCTGGTAAGTTTTTCCGTGTTGAGTCAAATTAAGCCGCAGGCTCCACTCCTGGTGGTGCCCCTTCCGTCAATTCCTTTAAGTTTCAGCTTTGCAACCATACTTCCCCGGAGCCCAAAAGCTTGGTTTCCCGGGAAGCGACTGAGAGAGCCATAAAAGTAGCTACACCCAATTGCTAGCTGGCATCGTTTATGGTTAGAACTAGGGCGGTATCTGATCGCCTTCGAAACCTCTAACTTTCGTTCTGATTAATGAAAAACATCTTTGGCAAATGCTTTCGCTTAAGTTAGTCTTACGACGGTCCAAGAATTTCACCTCTCGCGTCGTAATACTAATGCCCCCAAACTGCTTCTATTAATCATTACTCTTGATCTGAAACCAATGAAAGCAGAACAGAGGTCTTATTTCATTATCCCATGCACAGAATATTCAGGCATTTGAAGCCTGCTTTAAGCACTCTAATTTGTTCAAAGTAATTGTACCGGCCCACAATAACACTCGATGAAGAGCACTAATGCAGGTTTTTAAATAGGGAGGAACATATAAAAAAGTACAAGTACCTAATTATATATAAGAACTCCACCGGTAATACGCTTACATACATAAAGGTATAGTACTAACTACAATTGTAAGTTGCACTACCCGTATGAAGCACAAGTTCAACTACGAACGTTTTAACCGCAACAACTTTAATATACGCTATTGGAGCTGGAATTACCGCGGCTGCTGGCACCAGACTTGCCCTCCAATAGGTCCTTGTTAAAGGATTTAAAGTGTACTCATTCCAATTACAGGGCCTCGGATATGAGTCCTGTATTGTTATTTTTCGTCACTACCTCCCCGAGCTGGGAGTGGGTAATTTACGCGCCTGCTGCCTTCCTTAGATGTGGTAGCCGTTTCTCAGGCTCCCTCTCCGGAATCGAACCCTGATTCCCCGTTACCGTTGCAACCATGGTAGTCCTAGATACTACCATCAAAAGTTGATAGGGCAGACATTTGAAAGATCTGTCGTCGGTACGAGACCATACGATCTGCATGTTATCTAGAGTCAACCAGTGTAACGATCTTGCGATCGCTTGGTTTTAGCCTAATAAAAGCACACGTTCCAGAAGGTCCGTGTTTTAATTGCATGTATTAGCTCTAGAATTACCACAGTTATCCAAGTAACTGTTAACGATCTAAGGAACCATAACTGATATAATGAGCCTTTTTGCGGTTTCACTATTAATTCGTGTGTACTTAGACATGCATGGCTTAATCTTTGAGACAAGCATATAACTACTGGCAGGATCAACCAGAATAATGTTCATTTCATTATGTAAATATATTTAAAAATATAATTACATAAAATCTTCAAATATGTAAAATACATGACAACTCACAAATATTTTTGAATAACAAACGATAATATTCAATAATTGTATATATATATATGTTATACTTGACATGTACTATACGAATGTGGCCATAATTAGATAGCATTCACGTTCGCTAGTTATAATTCACAATTGTTTATATAAAATATATATATACTTATATATAAAATATATATGCATATAATCGTTCAAAAAATATCATTTTTATTTCAACTTACTAAATATATTATATCACACATGCATATTTATAATAAATTTCAATTAATTGAAAAAAAATTCAATTGATGACAAATTGATAATTATCTAATTCTGCATTTTGATGTACAAATTGATAATTAGTATCTAACCTCTCCACAATAGTGTCCTAGAGGATTTTTCAAGATCACAAAATATTAATTCTTTAGCTAAAAACACCGTCTCTTTCTTTTGAAAAAGACATTTAATACATTATATGCTTATATAATTTAATAATTATTCACAAATAGTAATTAATTCTTCGGATGAGACTAATAATACGAAACTCCGTCTTCTTTGAAAAAGACATTTAATACATTATATGCTTAATATAATATAGTAATAATTATAATAACCATATATTAGTATCAATTTTTATAGACGGATGAGACCTATAAGTAATTAATAATAACATAATTTTTACTTTAAATGCAAACTGAAATATATGCATCAATACATATATACGTGATGAGCACACACTGGCACCAGTATGCAGGCTATCGAGAAAGCTTTGTGAACGAACTTGCCTACAATGCTCTTAATTTTATTTAAGGCTAACATCTAACGTATCTTTTTCGCAGCCAAACTAATTAATATACAACAGTAAAACTTCATTATTTTCAACTATTTAGATCACTATGACCATGATATAAACAGGATTTTAGTATATTATTTATATATGTCAGCTGTTAGCTCTATGCCGGCAAGACTCACTCCATATACAAAGTCACGCAAGCGATATATTTCAGCTTGTGAAATTTTCGTCATATGACATCCATGCTCATAGACATGGACCATTCCAGAAGGGCAATTAAAACCATACAAAATAAAAATAGTGACAGGAAACATCTACAATTATCTCATTATAAAGCTATATAGAATGCCTATAAAAGTTTTTTGTTCAAGTTCATTCTAAGGTAACTCACACGAACATTCGAAGCTGCACTTCCAACAGGCCAAACTTTTATAACTTTTTTCAAGCTAAATCATATCTCATTATATTAATAATATAAATTAAATATATATATTATTTCATATAAAATTTTTCCATTATGGAACTCACAGAACATCCGAGCATATCATATGGAAAAACCACTTGGAATCAATTTTTTCAATCTGACATTCCCGATCTCCGCATCAAGACTATTCAAAGCCATTTCTGGCGCGTTTAGGTCTCATGTAGAGGTCACAAGTAACTATATAAATGACCTATATATCGTATCTTGTCATTGTTCAAGTCCAAAATTCTCATAAGACTCACACGAACCATTATGGCCTACAACTTTCAAAATTTTCAAGCTAAACTCATATTGAACTATCTCATTATATTAATATAAAAAAAAACTATATAAAATGATATTATAAAAGTTTTTTTGCGATGATCAATTTTCATATCTTTGAAAATTTTTCGTCATAGTAACTCACACGAACCTCATATCGTATGGCTTGCATTCCCAAAGGCCAAAATCCACCAAGTAGTACAAAAAAAATAATGTTTCAAGCTAAACTCAAAATTATCTCATATATAATAAACATATAAAATGATATTATAAAAGTTTTTGTTCAATTTTCATATGTTGAAATTATTTCGTCATAGTGAACTCACACGAACCTCATATCGTATGGCTGCACAAATGCCAAAATTCACCAATTTTCATATTTCAAGCTCGAACTCAAATATATCTCATTATATAATGAACTCCATATAAATGATGCAAAAGTTTTTTTTCACGTACATTGTGAACGGCTTTCATTAACTGCAAGGGCCGACATGCGGCCTCATAAGGCTGTGACACATTTACAAGAGAGCGAAAGTGTTTTTTTTTCAAGGCAGGCCATCTCACGTTATCTCATTATACTAAGATAATATACTATATAAAATGATCTACCCAAAGTTTTAGTCTTCAATTTCATATGTTGAAATTTTTCGTCTATAGTGAACTCACACGAACCTCATATCAATTATGGCTGCATTCCAGAAGGGCCAAAATTCACCAAGTACAAAAAAAATTTTTTTTCAAGCTTAAACTCAAAAATTATCTCATTATATTAATAAACGGATTATAAAATGATTATAAAAGTTTTTGTTGATTTCGGCCATGTTGAGAAATTTTTGTCCAGTGAACTCATACACCTCATATCGTATGGCTCGCATTCCAAAGGGCCAAAATCCACCAATCATACAATTTTTTTTCAAGCTAAACTCAAAAAATTCGGGTATATGTATTTAATAAACTATATAAAATGATATAAGCGCAGAGCTCATGGCGAGCGCAAATTATTATTCATCAAGTAACAACGAATATACCTTGAATGACACTGGGTACAAGGTGTCATAGTGAACTCACACCACTACCTCATATTACATGTCCTGCCGCATCCAAAGGGCCAAGATCACACCAAGTACAAAAAAAAATTTTTTTTCAGCTAAACTCAAAAATTATCTCATTATATCTAATAAACTATATAAAATATATTATAAAAAGTTTTTTGATGGTTTTCATGCGAAGTCAATTTTCGTCATAGTGAACTCACACGAACCTCATATCGTATGGCTGCATTCCAAAGGCCCAAATTCGTATGTACTCCACAACATTATTTTCTACTCAACATTATCGCATTATACATAAACTATATACATGATATTATCATGATTGTGCCAATTTTCATATGTTGACCTTTTTGTCATATGACACTCACTCTCGACTGAACCTCCATATCACTGATATGAGCTGTCCACATCTATGTGAAATTTTTCTCAGGAATCACACAACCTCATAATTCTCACCAACCAGACAAAAAAAAATCTTTCAAGATAAACTCAAAAATATCTCATTATATAAACTATATTTAATGATGCAATAAAAGTTGTTAATTTTCATATGTTGAAATTTTCGTCATATTGAACTCACACGAACCTCATATCGTATGCTGCATTCCAAAGGCCAAAATTCACCAAGACAAAAAAAGGGTTTTTACCCTTAAACTCCAAAAATTATCTCATTATATTAATAAACTATATAAAATGATATATATAAAAGTTTTTTGTTCAATTTTCATAGTTGAAAACCAGCTCATAGTTAACTCACACGAACCCTCATATCGTATGGCTGCAATTCCAAAGCGGCCAAAATTCACCAAGTACAAAAAAAATTTTTTTTCAAGCTAAGCTCAAAAATATATCATTATTATTCATATATATATTAAAATATAAGACTTATTGTTCAATTCTCATTATGGCGAATTTGTATTATGCACATTTTTGTTCACGAGCTGAAATTTTCGTTGTGAACTCACACAACCTCAGCGTAGCTGCTTCAAGGGCCAAATAACCAAGTACCCGACTGATTTTTCAGCTACGCAACTCAAAAATTTATCTATTATATTAAAACACTATATAACAACCAAGAAGCTTTATGTTCGGTGGATTTTGTCAAATTGAGATTCAGGGACTTGAAATTTTTTAAATCGCCGTGCGCTGACATTGAAGCAACTCATATGTTATGGCTTCCCCCTCCCTGCGGCCAAATCCTCGCCAACATAAACAGCAAATTTTTTCAGCTAGGAAACTCAACCATCTTACGAGCAGAGGTATATTCTTATACCCAAACCTATAAACCTGAACCCTCAATCTTGGCTCTTATCGTCCGATAAGTTTGCTGTCATAGTGAACTCCAAAATACTCGAAAGAGTATTTTTGCGCTAAAAGTATTGCCAGTGCTGGAAAAGCTGGGTTGATTCCGGATCACCATTTGGCTTCGGCGTTCTCACTTCCACCCGGAAAAATGCCACCTGGTTTAGTCAAAGTGATTACTGGACGCATATCGAGGAAAAGAACTACTAAAGCGGCCGTAATCAATTCACGTGAAGCAAGCTTCGACAGAGTCTGCAACAGGGCTACTGGTTAAACCTTAAGAGAAACCTGCCTCAACCCCATTAGCATTCTCCAAAATCTTAACCTCGACAACAAAGCTTTATGTCAGATGCGGAGATGCGCTCTACCATAAAGGTATATAAAATGTGTATTATAAAAGTTTTTTGTCCTATTTTCATATATTGAAATTTTTCGTCATAGTGAACTCACACATTTTTCAATCGATGGCTATTCCAAAGTGCCAACATACGCCAATGACACGCCTTCCTTTCACAGCAGGAAACGCCAAAGGATATCTCATTATATTCAAAATCAGCTAAATACCATCGAGCCTGGCTGCGGAGGTGGAAACATCTCGGTAAACCTGAGATCAAGTCCACGCAAACCACATTTGCATTCCGCAACGGCAATGCCCGCCTATCAGTCTCAATGGGGAATATATTCCCGAAAATCCACGCCCCAATAAATTGGGCATCACGCTCGACAAAAATTTAAACATGGCGCACACACATCCTAAGGAAGAAAAGCAGGCTGAAGAGAGGTTGAAGCAATTCCATATGGCTCATTGAAGACGCTCGAAGTTAAAAGCACGAAACTTAAACTGCTGCATTACAAAAACCATCAATAAGCCAGTACTTATGGCATCACGCTGTGGGGCACTTCAAGCAAATCAAAAACTGCAGAGCATCCATAAGGCTGCAAACAAGGCTCTGATAATGGTCTCGTTCAATTTTCATATGTTGAACCATGTGTCATACAACTCACACGATCCACAGGTACTCGGGTTCCTGGGTCCAAAAGATGAAAATTCGAAAAAGTGAGCACGAATACATCAACAGGCTTTTTTCAGCTAAACTCAAAATTATCTCATCAACTTATCTTGGACAACAAAAAATTTTGTAGAGAAGACTTCAAAAAACACATATGTTGAAATTTTTATGATTATAGTGAACTCATAACCTCATTATATATGGCTGCATTCGACAAGGCTCAATTCACCAAGTATTATTGTCAAAATATATTTTAAAGCTAAACTAAAAATTATCATAAAACAATAACTATATAAAATGATAATATATAGTTTTTTGTGACACGTTTTCTACATGAAATTATTCGTCATAGTACTCACACGAACCTAATACGTATCTTTATGTTGCACCAATTTAATAATGCAACAAGTAAAACTTCATTATTTTTAACTTTTTTAAATCATATTGCCTTCTATATGATTATTTTCATATATTATTTATATATGACTTATGCCGGCATGCCTCACTCCATATAACATAGTCATATATATTTCACTTGTGAAATTTTTCTCATATGACATGCCTGCTCGAACATCACCATCGTATATAGGTTTTGTGACACGTTTTCTAACAATGCAGCTCATTTTACTAAGGTATTACCACCTAATGTATCTTTATTGTTGCACTAATAATTAATAATGCAACAGTAAAACTTCATTATTTTTTCATATTAATCATATTGCCTTCTATATGATTATTTTCATATATTATTTATATATGACTTATGGCCGGCAAGACTCACTCCATACCATAGTCATATATATTTTCACTTGTGAAATTTTTCTCATATATTGACATGCCTGCCCGACCTCACCAACCCTATATAGGTTTTGTGACAATTTTTCTACAACAGCTGAAATTTTTTACTATAGGTATTACCACCTCGTATCTTTATGTTGCACTAATTTAATAATGCAACAGTAAAACTTCATTATTTTTAACTTTTTTAATCATATTGCCTTCTATATGATTATTTTCATATATATTATTTATATATGACTTATGCCGGCAAGACTCACTCCATATACATAGTCATATATATTTCACTTGTGAAATTTTTCTCATATGACATGCCTGCTCGACATCACCACCCCTATATAGGTTTTGTGACACACGTTTTCTACAACCAGCTCATTTTACTTAGGTATACCATCCTAATGTATCTTTATGTTGCACTAATTTAATAATGCAACAGTAAAACTTCATTATTTTTTAAACTTTTTAATCATATTGCCTTCTATATGATTATTTTTCATATATTATTTATATATGACTTATGCCGGCATTTACACTCCATATACATAGTCATATATTTTCACTTGTGAAATTTTTTCTCATATGACATGCCTGCCCGACTCACCACCCCCTATATAGGTTTTGTGTGACACGTTTTCTACAACCAGCTCATTTTACTAAGGTAATACCACCTAATGTATCTTTATGTTGCACTAATTTAATAATACAACAGTAAAACTTCATTATTTTTAACTTTTTTAATCATATTATTATGATATTTTTCAATATATTTGTATATATGACTTATGCCGGCATTACATATCATATATTATTTTCACTTGTAAATTTTTTGTCATATAACATTGACCTCATTTGTTCTATAATTTTTGTCATATTACTAAGAACTATATAAAATGATATTATAAAAGTTTTTTGTTCAATTTTCATATGTTTGAAATTTTTCGTCATAGTGTGAACCTCATATCGTATGGCTGCATTCCAAAGGGCCAAAATTCACCAAGTACATAAAAATATGGCTCAAGCTAAACTCAAAAATTATCTCATTATATTAATAAACTATATAAAAATTAAAAGTTTTTTGTTCAATTTTCATATGTTGAAATTTTTCGTCATAGTGAACTCACACGAACCTCATATCGTATGGCTGCATTAAAAGGGCCAAAAATCCACCAAGTACAAAAAAAATTTTTTCATCAAGCTAAACTCAAAAATTATCTCATTATATTAATAAACTATATAAAATGATATAAAAGTTTTTTGTTCAATTTTCATATGTTGAAATTTTTCGTCATAGTGAACTCACACGAACCTCATATCGTATGGCTGCATTCCAAAGGGCCAAAATTAACCAAGTACAAAAAAAAAATGTTTTCAAGCTAAACTCAAAAATTATCTCATTATATTAATAAACTATATAAAATGATATTATAAAAGTTTTTTGTTCAATTTTCATATGTTGAAATTTTTCGTCATAGTGAACTCACACGAACCTCATATCGTATGGCTGCATTCCAAAGGGCCAAAATTCACCAAGTACAAAAAAAATTTTTTTTTTCAAGCTAAACTCAAAAATTATCTCATTATATTAATAAACTATATAAAATGATATTATAAAAGTTTTTTGTTCAATTTTCATATGTTGAAATTTTTCGTCATAGTGAACTCACACGAACCTCATATCGTATGGCTGCATTCCAAAGGGCCAAAATCCACCAAGTACAAAAAAAAATTTTTTTTCAAGCTAAACTCAAAAATTATCTCATTATATTAATAAACTATATAAAATGATATTATAAAAGTTTTTTGTTCAATTTTCATATGTTGAAATTTTTCGTCATAGTGAACTCACACGAACCTCATATCGTATGGCTGCATTCCAAAGGGCCAAAATTCACCAAGTACAAAAAAAATTTTTTTTCAAGCTAAACTCAAAAATTATCTCATTATATTAATAAACTATATAAAATGATATTATAAAAGTTTTTTGTTCAATTTTCATATGTTGAAATTTTTCGTCATAGTGAACTCACACGAACCTCATATCGTATGGCTGCATTCCAAAGGGCCAAAATTCACCAAGTATTAATAAAAAAAAAAAATTTTTTTTTCAAGCTAAACTCAAAAATTATCTCATTATATTAATAAACTATATAAAATGATATATTTAAAAGTTTTTTGTTCAATTTTCATATGTTGAAATTTTTCGTCATAGTGAACTCACACGAACCTCATATCGTATGGCTGCATTCCAAAGGGCCAAAATTCACCAAGTACAAAAAAAAATTTTTTTTCAAAGCTAAACTCTCAAAATTATCTCATTATATTAATAAACTATATAAAATGATATTAAAAAGTTTTTTGTTCAATTTTCATATGTTGAAATTTTTCGTCATAGTGAACTCACACGAACCTCATATCGTATGGCTGCATTCCAAAGGGCCAAAATTCACCAAGTACAAAAAAAATTTTTTTCAAGCTAAACTCAAAAATTATCTCATTATATTAATAAACTATATAAAATGATATTATAAAAGTTTTTTGTTCAATTTTCATATGTTGAAATTTTTTCGTCATAGTGAACTCACACGAACCTCATATCGTATGGCTGCAACCTCCCAAAATCACCAAGTGGCATTTTTTTCAAGCTAAACTCAAAAATTATCTCATTATATTAATAAACTATATAAAATGATATTATATAAAGTTTTTGTTCATTTCATATGTTGAAAAATTTTCGTCATAGTGAACTCACACGAACCTCATATCGTATGGTTGCATTCCAAAGGGCCAAAATCCACCAAGTACAAAAAAAAAATGTTTTCAAGCTAAACTCAAAAATTATCTCATTATATAATAAACTATATAAAAATGATATTATAAAAGTTTTTGTTCAATTTTCATATGTTGAAATTTTTCGTCATAGTGAACTCACACGAACCTCATATCGTATGGCTGCATTCTGGCTATCCAAAGTTCAAAATGTAATTGCATGCAACAAAAAAAATAAATATATTTTAAAATACACAAGTATTTTAACTACACAAATTATCATAAACTATATAAAATGATATTATAAAAGTTTTTTGTTCCATTTTCAATGTTGAAAATTTTTCGTCATAGTGAACTCACACGAACCTCATATCGTATGGCTGCATTCCAAAGGGCCAAAATCACCAAGTACAAAAAAAATATTTTTTTCAAGCTAAACTCAAAAATTATCTCATATATATTAATAAACTATATAAAATGATATTATAAAAAAGTTTTTTGTTCAATTTTCATATGTTGAAAATTTTCGTCAAGTGAACTCACACTAACCTCATATCGTATGGCTGCATTCCAAAGGGCCAAAATCCACCAATACAAAAAAAATTTTTTTTTCAAGCTAAACTCAAAAATTATCTCATATATATAATAAAACTATATAAAATGATATATAAAAGTTTTTTTTTCAATTTTCATATGTTGAAATTTTTCGTCATAGTGAACTCACACGAACCTCATATCGTATGGCTGCATTCCAAAGGGCCAAAATTCACCAAGTAAAAAAGTTTTTTCAAGCTAAACTCAAAAATTATCTCATTATATTAATAAACTATATAAAATGATATTATAAAAGTTTTTTTGTTCAATTTTCATATGTTGAAAATTTTCGTCATAGTGAACTCACACGAACCTCATATCGTATGGCTGCATTCCAAAGGGCCAAAATCACCAAGTACGCCAAAAAAAAAAATGTTTTCAAGCTAAACTCAAAAATTATCTCATTATATTAATAAACTAAACTAAATATGATATTATAAAAGTTTTTTGTTCACATTTTCATATGTTGAAATTTTCGTCATAGTGAACTCACACGAACCTCATATCGTATGGCTGCATTCCCAAAGGGCCAAAATTCACCAAGTACAAAAAAAAAATTTTTTCAAGCTAAACTCAAATTATTATCTCATTATAATAAACTATATAAAATGATATTATAAAAGTTTTTTGTTCAATTTTCATATGTTGAAATTTTTTCGTCATAGTTCGCACACGAATATCATATCGTATGGCTGCATTCCTTTTGCCTACAAGTACAAATAAATATATATATCAAGCTCTAACTCAAAAACGCATATAAAAAATGCATATAAAAAATATTATAAAAGTATTTTGTACACATAGTTGAAATTTTTCGTCATATTCTTCACAACACTAATATAATGGCGCATTCCTTTTGCTACCATAATACAAAAAATAAATATTTTTAACGCATACTAAATAAATTAATGCATATATAAATATATAAAATGATATTATAAAAGTTTTTTGTTCAATTTTATATGTTGCATTTTCGTCATAGTGAACTCACACGAACCTCATATCGTATGGCGTTGCCATTTCCAAAGGGCCAAAATTCACCAAGTACAAAAAAAAATTTTCAAGCTAAACTATAAAAATTATCTCATTATATTAATAAACTATATAAAATGATATTATAAAAGTTTTTTTGTTCAATTTTCATATGTTGAAATTTTCGTCATAGTGAACTCACACGAACCTCATATCGTATGGCTGCATTCCAAAGGGCCAAAATCCACCAAGTACAAAAAAAAAATTTTTTTTCAAGCTAAACTCAAAAATTATCTCATTATATTAATAAACTATATTAGATATACTTAGTATGCATATTATTAATTTTCGCCACTAATATATGGCGTTCCTTTTGCTACCAAATAAATATATATAACTAACGCATAGAATTGCATATTTAAAATACACACAGTATTTTTGTACATAGATATATATTTATTTTATATATATATAATATATTTATATATTATATAAATTTTCTTCTTATATGCGTAATTGTATAACACATAATTAATAATTATGCATACAATTTGCATATTTATATATATAAATATATATATATAATATTTTTTTATATATGCCTTAAACATATATATTTTATCGAATCGTCAAGCAAAGGATAAGCTTCAGTGGATCGCAGTATGGCAGCTGCTCAACCACTTACAACACCTTGCCTGTTATAAAAGTCGTTTACAATTGATTCAAGGCTTTGTCATTGTATTAAATAATGTTTATATATAACTAGCGCGGCACCAGGGTGATCGAAGATCCTCGCCAATTTACTATGTTATATGTAACATTGGCATCACATCCATCGTCGTCTATTAAATGAATAATAAACTTTTAATGGTTTAGAAGCCATACAATGCAAAATTGCCCTTATTTATCATTGCAGTCCAGCACGGATACGACCTTAGAGGCGTTCAGGCATAATCCAACGGACGTAGCGTCATACCACTGTTCGCTCGAACAAGTATTGTGCCATTGGTCCGTACCTGCGGTTCCTCTCGTACTACGCAGGAATGCTGTCGCAACAACGTTTTGTCATTAGTAGGGTAAAACTAACCTGTCTCACGACGGTCTAAACCCAGCTCACGTTCCCTTGCATGGGTGAACAATCCAACGCTTGGTGAATTTTGCTTCACAATGATAGGAAGAGCCGACATCGAAGGATCAAAAAGCGACGTCGCTATGAACGCTTGGCCGCCACAAGCCAGTTATCCCTATGGTAACTTTTCTGACACCTCTTGTTAAAACTCTTTAAACCAAAAGGATCGATAGGCCGAGCTTTTGCTGTCCCTGTGTGTACTGAACACCGAGATCAAAGTCAGCATTTGCCCTTTTGCTCTATGTGTGGTTTCTGTCCCGCACTGAGCTGGCCTTGGGACACCTCCGTTATTATTGAGAGATGTACCGCCCCAGTCAAACTCCCTACCTGGCAATGTCCTTGAATGGATCATACCTGAGTAATTGGAGTTTATACAAATTTTTAATTTAAGAACACATAAATGCACTCTCTCATTAATGAATTTGTTTGCGATTATATAACAAACTCGTGATACTTTGATCAAGAAGCTTGCATCAAAACCCAATACCATAAATAAGATATATAAATATATCCGTATAATGGCTAGGAAATGATACACGTTCCATTTAATCAAGTAAGTAAGGAAACAATAAGAGTAGTGGTATTTCATTGTCGATAACTAAACCGAAATTAATATCTCCCACTTATTCTACACCTCTTATGTCTCTTACACTGCCAGATTAGAGTCAAGCTCAAAAGTGGTCTTCTTCCCCGCTAATATTCCAAGCCCGTTCCCTTGGCTGTGGTTTCGCTAGATAGTAGATAGGGACATATAAATCCGCTGTTTTACGTGTGCACCGGTCACAAGTGACTTATCACACGGTGCCCGAGCACAGGGATAATTTAAGCATGATCGCGGCACCCTTAGGAACTTCCACCGCAGGTACACATTGTGAGGAGCCAGTTGGTTTGACTGACACTCCTCCTGTGTGGGGAGCGAGGCCACACCTAAAGACCTCTGCGATCTGTGGTTCACGCAACCGGTTGTAATTACGCAACTCCACGTCGGCACGTCCGCTCTCCTCCGCATTTGATATAATACACAGCCACCACGATGCTCCGAAGGGGCCACCCGTGCCCAGAACGGACAAAAGTCCGCGGGCACCTGGCTCCCGTGGTGCAAGAAGACCTCCTGGTCAGGTTCGTACCACAAGGGTATATCGAATTAACCAAGACAGTTAGCGTTGTGAGCACTCGACGAATCGCTTCGTACGATAAGTGAGGCCACTGTGGTGAAATCTAAAACCCGTCATCCACACGGTGAGGCCAGTTTTTAGCTTCCAGCTCGGGACTGACAGCCCAATAAAAAATTATCCCGTTTAAGGCGCCTATAGCGACAAGCAGGGATAAGCTGTGGACGGAATTCTAAGACCCACCAACCACACGGTGATGCAAGTTTTAGCCATTCAGCTCGGGACTGACAGCCAAAAAAGAAATTATCCGTTAGTTCGCGACTCATACGACAAGCAGGATAAGCTGTGGAGAATTCTAAGACCGCCACCACACGGGTGATGCAGTTTTAGCCATTCAGCTCGGACTGCCGCCATCGTCGCTCCTGGTACAACACATTGCCGACGCCTTGTGAACACGGCATCGCAAATGTGTTGCATAGCGCATCCTCTCCTGTGTCGCCACCGCTCCAAGAGAAACCTCCAGAGCCACAGGTATTTCGATCCCAAACCTCGAGGTGACGCTAAATCGCTGATATGGGGCATATACACACAGAACGTGCAGCGCATCTTCGCTATCCGCACGCATAGACATGCAGCGTTTCGCTTAGACTCTCCATGTAGAAAATGCATTCAGCGATCCTGGTGTCAGCAGGAATCCAGCCACGTAGGCTGAAACCGAAGTCTCGCCTGCTGAAGACGAACCCAGCATCGGGAATAAAAAGATGAGTCACCCGTCCGGGTCATCAACCATTATCCCATCGCTTGCCATCCTGCAGCAACGGTCGTCCAGCATCGCCATCTTCGCTTGTGATCAAGACCCGACAGATCTTACCAAACAGCCAGTCGCTCTCCTCCAGCGGGTGATCGCGCTTTGGTTGAAAACTGATTGCAATTTTCTTGGCAGCCAGATCAAACGGGGCAACACCAGCAAGAACTTGCAGTGCCACAGTGACACGTACGGCACCCGTAGGTATCAAGAAGGATGCGCCTTTGGCAGGACAATAGGTGCCTCCTGGCCTTACTAGTCTCATCGCCGTGGCAATACACACTGAGGCACCAATAGCGCACAAGGCACCAGAGTCCAGTGTAAATGGTCCTGTTGGCAGGGAACTGATCCCCAGTGACCCCGTAGTACGCGTGCCAAAACACAACGACTCCGCTCAGCCGATCACGTAAAGACGCGATATGCGGGTTGAAATTCAACGCTCGCCGACCGTGATGCCCAGATTACGGTATTTGTCACGTAGGGCAGGCTTGCTCCAGCAAACCGTAACGCCCGATGCTATTAGCCGATAATTGCCTTTCAGCAACAGACAGCCGTCTTAACTGGGGAGACGACACGCCTACCTCGTTCCCAAGCTCCCACGTAGGACATGTACTCCGCTCCTTTCGACTCCAGATCGTTCGGAAGTTCCCTCACGGGAGAAGTAGCAAGTCGTCTGCATACGCGCTCAGTTGCACAAAGGCTCAAGCGCTCGAAGAAGCACATCCCTCATGAGGTTCCAATGAATGGACCACTGATGGACCCTGTGGGCAACCTCTGGTCACCAAGCACAGATGCTCCTCGTATCTGGCTGACGATGCACGCACTCCTGCCAGAGAAGAAGCTTCGCCACAAGCTGGCTTCTCGCAGCCTGAGTCGATCAGCGCCGGCGTGCACAGCATCCCACTCACGTGGTCAAAATGCTCTTTGAAATCCAGAAAGATCCGAGTACATATCTTGCGGGCTGCGTCGACAGTAACTCTTCACGTGTCTCCAGGCATCCTCACACACAGCGTCAGGTTGAAATGCCAAATTGCATCTGCACCCTCCGGGAGCAAGTCCTTCATTCGGCTGACCATGAATACTCGAGCACCTTACCAAAGACTGGTAGCAGACATATACCCACGATAAGAGCCAGGATCGCTCCTGTCCTTATCGGGCCCTTGAGAAGTGGCACAACGCGCGGGCGTTCCACTCAGAAGGGAAATGTCCTTCGGCTAAACAAAGGGATACAACGCTGTAGATCTGCGGGAATAGCACGCCAAAACCTCTTTACAGATCACTCCAGTGATGCCGTCATGCCAGGGCGAGCGTCTGCTCCGTAGCCTGGCGACACAAGCACTCACTTCGTATCGTCGAGTGTGGGCGGTAACCATCGGGATGGCAATCGGCTGCATCGTCCGCACGGGCAGTACGGAGGAACTTTCGCACAGTCCGCAAGTTCGGCGCCATTTCGAAGGCAGCCAGCTCGGAATTTCGTTTGTTGACGTCGCAAATCCTGTAGACATGCCCCAGGGTCACTCCCGATTATCTTCAACGAAGCGACGCCAGTGTCCTCCTTTGCCGACAGAATATGCTTCTTGTACTGACCCACGGAGATCCGCATGTCGTAGCAAGTCCGCCCTCTCATCATCTGCCACGAAACGACGAGCATTCTGAGCCGCCGCCTCAGTCTCTCTGACCTCTACGGCGCGTTCGTATCTGCAGGAGGTTGGCATTCCACAGAGCCACTTTCCGAACTGGCTCTCGCTGCCTGCGTCCAAATACGGTCTGCATACACTGTGCACGCAGTGCATCTGCGTTTTGCAGACACCTGGTTGCATCAACTGGAATACTTCGTGTAGTCTTGCGGGAATTCCTGCAGTGCATACAAGCTCACTCACGGAATGACTGCCAACGTGCATTGGAGAAGTTCCAGGACGGAACAGGAGCAATAGCTGTCTAACACGTGTCTCTGGGGTCTCGCGTCACCTTCAACACACAAATCGTGTTGGTGGCACTGAGTCCCACTCGTCCACTCTCAGTCATATGCGGCCCACATAAGCGCTGCTTTCGTTGGCAATCGTGACGTCGAAATCACTCTGTCCGCGGTGATTATCGAACGTATACAACTACTGACCTCATTTAGCACGCCGCTCGGGATCTAAATCCATTCGTCAGCAGCTCACCCCTTCGCGTTCAAGTCGACGAGCACGCTCGAGCGATTTGCTGAACCCACAAGGGACAACTGCATCGCATCCAAGCGCACAGACTACGGATTGCTACCAGCACCAGTATAGCACGGCATCAGATAGCGCAAGGTACGGTCCAAATCATGTTGTAATTGGCAGTAACACGGAAGCTCAGGAAGATTGAGCCAAATCTTCCAGTGACACCACGCATACGCCAAAGTCGTGATAGACGACTCATAGCATATCAGATGGCATCCGGGTCGTCCAAAACAGATGGGCAGCCTTCAAACGCCGATCAGCAAACACCCGCATCCCGGCTGGAATGCCGTAATGCCGTCTTTTGTCGACGTTGGTCCTCAACCAAAGGAACATGTGGCGAGCTCTGCACCCGAGTTGCAAACTCAACGGTAGCGGCTCGCTCGACCACAATGTAGCTTGATAAGCTAAACATTTTAATGTCACTTGCTACCTTTCTAAGACCGGGCACCATATAATGGGCAGTCTCCGACAGCATGTAATGCCCGAGGAAGGCCTTGAAACGGCAAGTTTCGGCAGTCCACCGGCACACATTTCAACGCTACATGGCCGGTCTGCCGCATTGCGGCATACTTCGTTTTTCATCGGCTTGTGACCTTGTGGTCGAATCCCACACAGCATGACACACGACGCGTATGTCGACGACGACCTACAGCGAAGAAAACCACTTGATGTAGACCCGTCCGGTCTTATCAAGCACCGCTTGCGCCTTTTCGTCACACATTCTACGTTCAAGATTGATTCTGACACCGTCAGTGACCGACCACGGCTCGACGCCATAATGCACATCTTCTGAAGGCCACGGCGGAAACTCCTCTTTGAAGTGGGTTCTCATAGAGCTCGTCCATGAAGACTTCCGGTAGAATCGCTGTGTCACGTCGACACGGACTCGACCTCACTCCACGGTTGCGCTCAACCTCCAGACCGACCTCGTTGAACTTCCGTTGGCCACCACTTTTTTGATTTCACTTCTGACGCGTACGAATGACGGCGCACCCTTGCGCTTCAATTCACGGATTCCGTGAACCCTAACGCCCAGAGCTGGAGCAAACTTGGCTCATACTTATCGGCAATCTCTTGCCCGACACACTGTCGGTCCTTGGGCTCGTTCACACAGCCGACACGTTTCACGGGCTTCTGGCTGCAGAGCATTTGAGTGCGGCAATCGGGGCAACGCCGGAGACGCTCTGGTGCCTTAGCACCACTCGTACTTGGGCCGTAATAGGCGCAAGCAGCGTTGCACACAACGCAAACTTCGTCTCCAAAACGGCGTTCGCACAACTGCGCGGTCACCAAGCTCGCACCGGCAGTTTGCCTCCAAAACGGCGAATGCCGCTCCGGCGCCATTCAGCGCGCAGCACAGCGGACTCACCGTCTGGTCTACACCCGCCAGTGAGCCAATACGGCATCAGAACCCTTCCTTCACCACACTGGCAGCACAAAATTACCAGCAGGAGCTGGACAGCAGGCCGCTCATTTCGGGCGATAAGCTCCACGAGCGGGTCAGGGGCGGCAGTAGCAGCAGCAACTCCATCGGCGAAATCAGCACGCGGTTCAGCAGCGGTTTCCAGCGCGCTCCAGCGGCGGAATCAGTGGCGAATCGTTGACGGATGCTCATCGGCGAGTTGCTCAATGAAGGAGACAGCCAGCCGCTGGCAAGGAGCATCGTCCGCTCGCACCAGAGGCGACGATATCAGCACTATTCAGCGCCCGTCTGCTCCTTTTCTCTTTACTTTGCGATCCTCTGTAATGGACATTCCAGACTCGCTACACACACTCGACATACCGCATTTTCGCATGAAACAATTACTGAAGAAATAGCACAGTAGTAACCCAAAGCAGTGCAACAGTACAACTTGTGCAAGCAAGTGTACTCAGTGTAGGTCCAAATTAACAAGCTTTTGGTCCGTGACACAAAACTGTGAGCTTTTCTCAACTTTCTTCTTATTCTTCTTCTTCTTTATTGCACACTGAAAGAACTAGGAGTAGAAACTGAACTAGAAACTAGAACTAGAATAGAACAGAACTTTTCACGCACGTGGTATTAATTTTCCACAAAAGAAATTAAAATTTCTCGAACATCATAAGTGTCACTGCACTATTTCTATCCAAATTATTGCGTTAGTTCCCGCACGGGACACACTAAATTTCCGTCTTGTCGGCACTTGTTTTTATCGTGTTACGCGATTTTCGTACGGAGCGCACGGGACGCAACGTCGCTCACTTCGGAAAGTTCGTTCGTCGTCACGAAGTAGATAGGGACAGTAAGGAATCTCGTTAATCCATTCATGCGCGTCACTAATTAGATGACGAGGCATTTGGCTATTTTTGTAGGAAATGAATTTGCCCACATCAACAATGCCATAATATGAATGGCACGTCATATGATGTTTTCCCTTTAACTTTGTACACAATAGATGTTGGCCAGTGTAGTTGAACTTTCAATGAAGGAAAGTAAACCTCGGTGCTAACCCGTCCTTGGCGATATCCAGTATGGAACATGAACGTCTTAAAGCCGCAGACTCCGCCACTACCACCCTGGTACTGATAATATTGGCTATCACCAGCGTTAAGGATACCCAGTGCCTCATCGTTTTACCGACAGATAGCTCCAGATGCCCCTCCATTTAGCGTAGCAGACACGATTTTAATGTCCTCATGTGCCGGATAATCCCGAACCAGAGCCGTTCGTAACGTCCTGTCTGTCGTAGATCTCACCTTTACTAGTGCTGATGAGCTTGGTCAAGATAAGTCCGTCAGTCAATACCTGAGCGTCGACACTATAGTGTGATCTGGTCGGAAACCCACCAGGCTCCGCTTATATATCCTGTTCTCTCCCTGCAGACTTGGTCAGCATGACAGAGTACTCTCTCGTCTCATCCCTCCCCGCTTGAGATAATTAGCACACTGTTGTGTCTGCCACCGCCCTCCCATGCGTACGATGACATTTGCAGAATGTGTTTTAGTGATTCGGGAGCATCACATCCTGCACGACACTGCCTCTCCATTCGTGCCTTCCTCTCGTGTACGAGAACGCGTGGGTAGGGCATTATTCCGCAGTTTGTCCCATTCAAATAAGCTTTTCCAAGTTACAAAACGCGGTCGAACAAACCCATCCCGTGTTGCGGAGCATATACGCCCTGCTTCACGGAGACCGCTACCATCAACAGAGGAGTGCAACCTATCCGCCCAGTACGAATCGATCAAAAGGCGGTATGCCAGAGCCGCGTCTCCCGATGCTTGCACCGTATCTCGGGCCCTCCGAATCCGGCACTAAGGAACGAACTGGCCCCGTCTCGGATTGCTCGCGTGGGGCCATGTTAATGTCGTTAGCCTCGTGTACGCAGCATTGGGAGCTGTCCTTCCGAATGGAGGGAACACCGAGACCCCACTTCGTGTGGGGGGATGGAAGAATGCACTGACACATCCATGGAAGATCTAACATTTCCTTCGACCGACGTACATCTGTCACACTTTCCAAAACGCCTATTGCCACACTACCAAGGGTTAAGCTTTGGTAGATATAGTGTGGATGAGGACAGTTCTGAGGTGCATGCGATAACTTCTGGCTGTGGGCTTCAGGGGGGGACTCGGGATATGATATCATCTGGGGACAGTCCTCAAAGTCGGATTGTAGCGGGCCTCCCGTCCGCAGTCGAACTTGTCCGAGATTACCTCCACTCGAGACGCTTGGAACTTGGAACGTCGCGAACCTAACACAGAAGCTCCGTGATTCGATACGTACACTTCTGCTTCGGTGCCCCTTGACACTACAGTAAAACACTTATTAGCGTTTAGGTCAGACCCAAACGGACGCCAAAAGGAGACCGTGGTATCTCATATAATCCTGAAAGGCCCTTCGGTGTAGAAGCAAACAACTACCAGAATTCGTCTGCGAAGCTGCAGCGTTTGTTTTGGCATTGTCCGACACGGCTGACACCCAATCTCGTCCGGATAGAGACTGAGCAACCGGTCGATGACCAAGTTTGAACATATGTGGAGACCAAAGGTCACCCGCTTCACTACCTCTAGCAGGGACGAATGTCCTCTGATCTGCAGCTTTCCCATGAGACTAGTCGCCACCTCCCAAGTACAGCAACGTACGTAGTCAACAAAACCGTTGGTGCACGCATTACGCGGATAGGGTGTAATTACGCGCTTGCGGTGAGACACGAGTCAACGCTTGCTGACATTCAAGTGTCCGCATATAACACGACGCCTGACGTCTATGGTGGTCCGCCTCGGCATTAAGGTAACTATTGTCGGTTATCGCGCAAGCGTCAGTAGGAAGAACCCCCCCGCTGACGCGGATCCCATCGACTGGAGAGGACATAGTTAACTCCGCGTTCGACCCGCGCTTACTTGATTTCTCAACTTTGACATTCAGGCACTGGCAGGAAATCACGATTGTGTCAATCACCCGCTAGGGCCATCACAATGTTTGTTTTACTTAGACCAGTCGGATTTCTCCAGTCCGTGCAGTTTGATTGATTGTTAGATTGATAATCGTTTATAATATTAAAAAGACTACTGGTTGCCCAAATAGTCATTTCTTAAAAAATTTTAGCAAGAAGTTCCACAATTGGCTACGTAACTAAACTATCGGGGAACAAGAAAACTACCTATAAATGATAGAAATCTATTACCCAGAACGAGCACATAAACATGTTTTGTTTCCCAATCAAGCCCGACTATCTCAATCTTCAGAGCCAATCCTTATCCCGAAGTTACGGATCTAATTTGCCGACTTCCTTACCTAATTATTCTATATCGACTAGAGACTCTTCACCTTGGAGACCAGCTGCGGATATTGGTACGGCCTGTTGAGAAGTTTGCGTGTCCCCACCATAAATTTTCAGGTCGAGGAGAAAATATCGACACACAGTATATGTCTGCTCTTCTAGCCCATCTACATATCTCTCTGCGAAGACTTCCATGGTAGTACGGCTATAAAACAGAAAGAAAACTTTCCGATATCTCTCGACGGCTTCTTTATGGTCGTTCCTGTTGCCAGGATGAGCACGAGGCCCATATTTAATAACAAACGGATACTCAACAGGTTACGGAATTGGAACCGTATTCCCTTTCGTTTCAATTATTCAAGTTTTTTAATTATGACAAAATATAAATTTAGTTACTTTTTTTTACTTGAAATTTTCGGCTTTCGCCTTGAACTTAGGACCGACTAACTCGTGATCAACCACTGTTCACACGAAACCCTTCTCCACTTCAGTCCTCCAAGGTCTCATTCGATTATTTGCTAGCTACCACCAAGATCTGTACCAATGACGGCTCCATGCAGGCTTACGCCCAACACTTCTAAGCACACCATTGTACCTTCCTACTCACTAAAGTTTTCAAAATTTAATATTACAAGTAAATATAAATCATCTACTTTAGCGGTAATGTATAGGTATACAACTTAAGCGCCATCATTTTAAGGGCTAGTTGCTTCGGCAGGTGAGTTGTTACACACTCCTTAGCGATTTCGACTTCATGATCACCGTCCTGCTGTTTTAAGCAACCAACGCCTTTCATGGTTTCTGAATGAGTTGTTTATTGGGCAACGTAACATTACGTTTGGGTTCATACCACAGCGCCAGTTCTGCTTACCAAAAGTGGCCCACTGGCACATTATATCATAACCTTAAACTTCATATCAAGAAAGTTAAGGTTCTTACCCATTTAAAGTTTGAGAATAGGTTAAGATCGTTTCGACCCTAAGGCCTCTATCATTCGCTTTACCAGATAAGATTATTTTATACAACAGTTAATGCAGCCAGCTATCCTGAGGGAAACTTCGGAAGGAACCAGCTACTAGATGTTCGATGGTCCTTTCCCCTATACTCAATTCTGACAATCGATTTGCACGTCAGACTGTTTCGGTCTTTCATCAGGGTTTCCCCTGACTTCAACCTGATCAAGTAATAGTTCACCATCTTTCGGGTCACAGCATATAATGCTCAAGGTGACGTTCCAGTTAGAGGCATAAATAATATAAATATTATTATACATAACTATATAGAACGCCGCGGATTTGCGTTAATCAACTATAAATAGTTAAAAAACTAAATCCAATAAATAGTCAAGTTAATTACGCTATTAGGTTTTATATCCAATAACTTGCACATATGTTAGACTCCTTGGTCGTGTTCAAGACGGGTCCCGAAGGTTCCTGAATCTTTCGCATTGTTAATCATACAAGTGCTTATAATAAACATAAATCAATGATAATCATGCCATTATATAATTCCGAAAAATTAACGCACTGTACTCAATATAATCTATCAGCACTTTATCAAATTTTTGAAATTTATTTATGTTAAAATGCAAGCACTCTAATTTAAATAAACTCTTATCAAATTGTTTGATAAATTCCATACATGCTAATAGATTACAATGTCCTTATATGGAAAAAATGCACACTATCGTTATATTATTGGATTAAATATTACAATTCTAATGATGAATTTTCCATAACGGATATTCAGGTTCATCGGGCTTAACCTCTAAGCAGTTTCACGTACTATTTAACTCTCTATTCAGAGTTCTTTTCAACTTCCCTCACGGTACTTGTTTACTATCGGTCTCATGGTTATATATTTAGTTTTAGATGGAGTTTACCACCACTTAGTGCTGCACTATCAAGCAACACGACTCTTTGGAACATCATCTAATAATCATTAACGTTATACGGGCACCTGGCACCTCTATGGGTAAATGGCTCATTTAAGAAGGACTTAAATCGTTAATTCTCATACTAGAATATTGACGTTCCATACACTGCATCTCACATTTGCCATATAGACAAAGTGACTTAGTGCTGAAACTGATTTCTTTTCGCTCGCCGCTACTAAGAAAATCCTTGTTAGTTTCTTTTCCTCCCCTAATTAATATGCTTAAATTCAGGGGGTAGTCCCCATATGAGTTGAGGTTGTTTAATTACACTTATAGACAATTCTCTGCCTATTTTGAAATATACTATTTTTTTTCTTGAAGGTCCATAATATTCACAAAAATTATGTCTTTATACCATATTCCGTTAATAAGAGGCAATTCTAGTTTATAAAATAATATATTTTATGCTAGACATTCCTCAATATTATTTGAAATGAATATAAGAACATATAATTCTTCAAATTTCTCATGCAACAGAGTTTTAGTATTTTTCATTTATTAATTCATATTATGAATATCTTAAGCGAGAAACTTTTTAGATTCACACTTATATTATCAATAAATATACAATGTGCTTAAAATTCCGAAAAATTTTAAACAACTTATTTAGCATAGTCTTACAACCTCAACCATATGTAGTCCAAGCAGCACTAAAAAATTAATTAAAGTACATAACAGCATGGACTGCGATATGCGTTCAAAAATGTCGGATGTTCATGTGTCCTGCAGTTTCACACGATGACGCACAGTTTGCTGCGTTCTTCATCGACCATGAGCCGAGTGATCACCGCTTAGAGTGATCAATTTTTTTTTTATTTCATTACGTCAAGAATATTTTTATTGAAAGAAATTAAAAATACACCATTTTACTGGCATATATCAATTCCCTCAATAAATTTTTTTTTTTATAACTAATAAATGTTGCGAAATGTCTTAGTTTTACATAATCGATAATATAAGATTATGACAAGTATATTTTAGCTAAATTTATTTATTATGAATCAACATATGTAAAGCGTTACACCTGCAAAAGGTACAACATTGTTTTTTCTTTAGGTGTTGCGAACCAATGTATGCGCACTGGAATATAGCACAATACATTTTGCAACGCATGTATTATGGTACATATACACGTCGCAGTTTTTTAATTTTATTCAAACACATAAAACACTCTTAATACAGTATATAATATAATATAATACATGACAATCGGTTTTTAGCTAATTAAATTATTATATGTTGCATAATTGTATCTCATATGATTGAATAAAATATTTATATTTATTAGTTACATAATTTATTAAATATTGCAATTCCTAAAAGAGAAAAACAAATTTATATTTATTAACGGTTAGATGCATTAAAACAATAATGATCCTTCCGCAGGTTCACTACGGAAACCTTGTTAGACTTTTACTTCCTCTAAATAATCAAGTTCGGTCAACTTTTGCGAAACAACCGCAACACACAAGGCGTCACAGTGATCACGTCCGAGACCTCACTAAATAATTCAATCGGGTAGTAGCGACGGGCGGTGTGCACAAAGGGCAGGGGACGTAATCATGCGAGTTAATGACTCACACTTACTGGGAATTCCAAGTTCATGTGAACAGTTTTCAGTTCACAATCCCAAGCATGAAAGTGGTTCAGCGGTTTACCCGGACCTCTCGGTCTAGGAAATACACGTTGATACTTTCATTGTAGCGCGCGTGCAGCCCAGGACATCTAAGGGCATCACAGACCTGTTATTGCTCATCTCATTATTGCTAGACGCAATTTGTCCATTAAGAAGCTAGTGTCCTTATAATGGGACAAACCAACAGGTACGGCTCCACTTATATAAACACATTCAAAACACAATAAACATTTTACTGCCACCATGAATGAAGGCTATATAAGCTTTCAACACCATAATCCTGAAGATATCTATTTAATATATTTGAGTCTCGTTCGTTATCGGAATTAACCAGACAATCACTCCACGAACTAAGAACGGCATGCACCACCACCCATAGATTCGAGAAAGAGCTATCAATCTGTCTTACACACTTATGTTCGGACCTGGTAAGTTTTCCCGTGTTTGAGGTCAAATTAAGCCGCAGGCTCCATCCTGTGGTGCCCTTCCGTCAATTCCTTTAAGTTTCAGCTTTGCAACCATACTTCCCCGGAGCCCAAAAGCTTTGGTTTCCCGGGAAGCGACTGAGAGAGCATAAAAGTAGCTACACCATTGCTAGCTGCATCGTTTATGGTTAGAACTAGGGCGGTATCTGATGCCTTCGAACCTTAACTTTCGTTCTTGATTAATGAAAAACATCTTTGGCAAATGCTTTCGCTTAAGTTAGTCTTACGACGGTCCAAGAATTCACCTCTCGCGTCGTAATACTAATGCCCCAAACTGGCTTCTATTAATCATTACCTCTTGATCTGAAAACCATGAAAGCAGAACAGAGGTCTTATTTCATTATCCCATGCACAGAATATTCAGGCATTTGAAGCCTGCTTTAAGCACTCTTAATTTGTTCAAGTAATTGTACCGGCCCACAATAACACATCGATTGAAGAGCACTAATGCAGGTTTTTAATAGAGGAAATATAAAAAAGTACAAGTACCTAATTATATATAAAGAACTCCACGGTAATACGCTTACATACATAAAAGGTATAGTACTAACTACAATTGTAAGTTTGCACTACCCGTATGAAGCACAAGTTCAAACTACGAACGTTTTAACCGCAACAAATAATATACGCTATTGGAGCTGGAATACCGCGGCTGCTGGCACCAGATTGCCCTCCAATAGGTCCTTGTTAAAGGATTTAAAGTGTACTCATTCCAATTACAGGGCCTCGGATATGAGTCCTGTATTGTTATTTTTCGTCACTACCTCCCCGAGCTGGGAGTGGGTAATTTACGCGCCTGCTGCCTTCCTTAGATGTGGTAGCCGTTTCTCAGGCTCCCTCTCCGGAATCGAACCCTGATCCCCGTTACCCGTTGCAACCATGGTAGTCCTAGATACTACCATCAAAAGTTGATAGGGCAGACATTTGAAAGATCTGTCGTCGGTACGAGACCATACGATCTGCATGTTATCTAGAGTTCAACCAGTGTAACGATCTTGCGATCGCTTGGTTTTAGCCTAATAAAAGCACACGTTCCAGAAGGTCCGTGTTTTAATTGCATGTATTAGCTCTAGAATTACCACAGTTATCCAAGTACTGTTAACGATCTAAGGAACCATAACTGATATAATGAGCCTTTTGCGGTTTCACTATTAATTCGTGTGTACTTAGACATGCATGGCTTAATCTTTGAGACAGCATATAACTACTGGCAGGATCAACCAGAATAATGTTCATTTCATTATGTAAATATATTTAAAATATAATTACATAAATCTTCAATATGTAAAATACATGACAACTCACAAATATTTTTGAATAACAAACGATAATATTCAATAATTGTAATATATATATATGTTATACTTGACATGTAACTATACGAATGTGGCCATAATTAGATAGCATTCACGTTCGCTAGTTATAATTCACAATTGTTTATATAATATATATATACTATATATATAAATATATATGCATATAATCGTTCAAATATATCATTTTATTTCAACTTACTAATATATTATATCACACATGCATATTTATAATTTAAATTCAATTAATTGAATAAAAATTATTTTATTTTGATGACAAATTGATAATTTTTATCTAATTCTGCATTTACGTGTAGACAATATTATATTAGTAAAAACCTCGTCCACAATAGTGTCTAGAGGATTTTTTCAATTATTCACAAAATATTAATTCTTTAGCTACGAACACCGTCTTTCTTTTGAAAAAGACATTTAATATTATATATGCTTATATAATAGTAATAATTATATAACATATATAATAGTATCAATTTTTATATCGGATGAGACTAATAATTAATTATAATAACATAATGATACTTATTACTGTATATAGCGCGATCTGAACTATTCGAAATCCATATAGACGTGCCTGCACCGTATGTGTGCACGTTTCTAGAACCTTAATTTTATTTGAGTATTACATCTAACGTATAATATAACACTTACGACAGAGACGGAATTTAGATTTCCCTGTGTGGATCATAAATCAACAAAGTGCGAATAATTTACAGTGACGTGACACTCTTATATTGTGAAAAACTCGAGTTTCATCCATTGGCAAAATATAAACCCACGTGGCGTGGAAATTTCAAAGCTTGAAGCTAGTCGAGCTTTAAAGCTTGATCACAAGCTGTTGAACTTACCAATCCGTAGCCGCTGCGTGCAAAAAGTCCAAGCCTTTAAGACTCTAACTAAAAGCTCGTGTCAGCTTTTTGCAAAGTCGCGAACATCGCCAAGACACGAACCATTGAAATAAGCAAAACATCAACGCTATACAAGGTCAACGAACTCATCGATATAGCAAGGGACACAAAGCTGTGTCCGGTGTCAGCTGTTTAGCAAAGTTCGCAAACACACCAGACACGAACCATTGAAATAGAAACATAACGCTTGGCGCGATTTCGAACTCCTTCAAAATTCGAAAAATTCGCGTCAGGTTCTCTCACCAATGAGCTGGCAAGCCCAGCCGCCTAGAAGAAGGGCAACATCAAATTAAAATAGTGTCCAGCGACTCCGATGCCTCTGGAGAAATAAAGCGGCAAGAATGCAAAAACGCCGAATTCAGGAGACAAGGCCAGCACCACAGCGAGGCAGCCCGAGCTGCATTAAAATAAGGACTTAAAAATAACATCATTCGGAATCTCTGAGGCGATGATGAACCAGATGTCTAGTGTGATACAGAAGAGACACCAGCTGCCTTCCAGAACATGCCCAAAGCATGACCAAACGAGGAAAAAGCCCAATGGAAGAATCAAGCCACCGCCAATCTTTCATCCCGGATTGTAACAGCATCATAGGACCTATCCAAGAGCCATCTCTGGCGCCTTAGGCAAAGATGTAGAGGTTACATACTAAGCCAGCAAGAATAACTTCATTGCGAGTCATGACCCCAATCACGGTGCTTTAACAAACTAAAGACTTTCTTGAGCGATGTAAAAAATAGATTACCACACCTTTCACCCCGGAGATGAACGCGCCTACGGGGGTGGTAACATAAAAAGGCCCCACACCTCGACCCGATTTGGAAGACATCAAGGCGGACTCGGCCGCCACGGCACAAGTCAGGGATGTCCACAATCCCCAATAAAAGGGTATCAAGAAGCCTTAAACCTTCTCGTAAGTCTGGAGCCGGCCAAAAAACAATAAGAGGTATACATCAACGGATATGCAGCACCAATGGTCAGGTTGAACGCGATCAAAAATCAACGATGTCCCCAATGCTTAACTGGCTGCCAGGCCTTCGGGCAAGTACCCACAAGATACTGCCACCTCGACCATCGTTGCGTCAAGTGTGGAGACGAGCACTCCACTGCTGAATGCAAAGAACGCCAGTCGAAACCGGCTTTCCTGCGCTTAACGTGCAAGGGCCACATGAGGCCTCATACAACCGCTGTCCAGCTTCACAAAGAAGCGAAGAGTGTTTTTGGCCCCCAGGCAGGCCAACCTCACGTACAGCCCGCCCACTCAGCAAGATCCGACCCCAAACGCTAAGCAGAATCGACCAATGTTAGTTGCAAATAGTAGCAAGAAAGCTGTCCCACAAGATAAACATCTCTCCATCCCAACGCAACTTAATCCCACGGGAGGCAAATCCCTTGACGCGCAATGGGCCCAGAATGGAGGCCGAACCTGTTTTAGGCAGATGCGAAAAGGTCATGAGTCAAATGACCAAATGCTTGCTCGTTGAATCATTATCCAAACGGGATTAGAACATAACGATCGGAACGCTAACGGCACTGATTAAAAGCCGGCCAGAAGTGGAACACTCTTATCCACAACACCAACAACACAACATACTCTCATGCTCCGAAACTCACTTCTCAATAAGATCATACATCCGAACTTCAGCGGGTATGAATCATACCACGTCCACCTGACACCCTAGGGCGGGAGAAGTCATGGCGAGCGGCAATTATTATTAAAGCGGCAAAAGTACAACAGCTGAGTACCTTAGAGGAAGACGGGTACAATGAGCCAAAGTCAATTGCAGCCACAAGGCGACTCTTACGTCGGCCGCGGTCTACCTCCCCCCCGACACAGAGATCCAGCAAGGCATTTGATCTGCTGCTGAGCAGTCTGGGTAACCAGATTTCTAATTGGGGGCGATTGTCACGCAAAGCCCGATGGTGGGATGCCGAGTCAGCAACCCTAAGGGAGCGCACGTATGTAGGTGCATCCAGCGCAGGGAGCAATCGTATGCTACACACAGGAAAAAAACAGAAGCCGAAAACCTACCTGGCCAACCAAATCGACCAAAATTTCCCGACAACTGGACATGGCCCTCTACAAAGGATTTGAAGTTGCCAAAGTCTCGTTTGTCCTAACAGCGGAACTTTTCTCCGATCCACAGCGCAGGTGGAACTGCGGCTGAACTCCCTGCCTGAGAAAAGCTTACACATCCCAGGATGATCAAGGAAGAGCACAAGACTGCAATCCTACAAAGCCTGGCTAAGGAAACATGTCAACCCAGTGCAGAGCATCTTACCACACTGGAAGCAAGTGACAACGTCCATCGACGAGCTATCGCCAACACATGCACAACGGCAGCAGAATGCTTCCCCCAGAACCAATCTCTCCAGACTACCAACGAGGGTCTACACCTTTGTCTCAGAGATCGCCTCGCTAGTAGCTGAGAGAGGACGCGGACGAAGTAATCGGTCCTATCCAGAAAATGCTAGAGATAAAAGGGTATTTACAGAGCCGCCAAGCAGCTTAAGGATAAGCCCTAAGCTCAGGCAGAGCTCGGTTTGAAAGTTCCTGGACAATGTTGAGTGGAACCCACAGCACAAACTTGGCAGGTCACTCGTCTATAAAACGACCTACTAAGAAGAGTCTGCTCCAGTGCAGCGTCTAGTGGCTCCTGGTGCCGCACAGAGAAGAACGAGCTAAGCCTTTGTGGAGCACCTCCAAGCCGGGAAGCCCCCCCCCTTCCACGCCGCCCCGAATAAATAAGGAAAAAATGCACCGACTGGATCATCTCAGCTACGGGCAACGTGCTACACTATTAATGACAAACACAACACAGACCAGAGAGCTGCTATGGTCTCGGGTGGATGAGCGCAAAACTTGAGATCGGGAGGGACTCAAGACGAAAATCGCCCGTGGCGCTGATGGCATTGAAGCACTGGCTGTTAAGCTTCTTCCCTCCCTGCCTACAGACTCCTCGCACATATACAAGCAGGTGCTTCAGCTAGGACTTTTCCAAACGCACTGGAAACGAGCAGAGGTGAATTTTATACGCAAACCATGGTCAAACCTGAAAGCAAATCTTGGTCTTAATCGTCCGATAAGTTTGCTGTCGATACTCTCAAAATATCGAAAGAGTATTTTTGCGCAGAGATTGCCATGCTGAAGAAGCTGGTGATTCCGGATCACCACAGTTTGGCTTCAGGCCGTTCTCATCCACCCCCGGAACAATGCCAACCGTTTAGTCAATAGTGATACTGGACGCATTCGAGGAGAAGAACATACTGCTGCGCCGTAATGCTTGACGTGAAAGCAAAGCTCGACAGACGTTGGCACCCAGGGGCCTGCTTAGAGCTTTAAAGAGAAACTGCTCAACTCCCATTGACGCATTCTGCAATCTTACCTTCGAAACAGAACTTTTAATGTCAGATGCGGAGATGCGCGATCCTACAGCAAAAGGTATCGAAGCCGGTGTCCCAAGGTAGCCGTCTAGGCTCTATGTACACCGTTGTACACCAGCGGAACATGCTACATTTTTCAACGAGAACCTATTGGTATGCCACATACGCGAGACACAGCCTTCCTTGCATCAGCAGAACCCCCAGAGATGCGTCGGAAATCTATCAAAATCAACTAAACAACCAAATCGAGCCCTGCTTGCGGAAGGTGGAACATCTCGGTAAACCCCTGAGAAGTCACGCAAACCCACATTTTGCAACTCCGCAACGGCAAATTGCTGCCTGTCAGTTCTCAATGGGGAATATATTCCCG
>NW_026263474.1:0-31124 GCF_009650485.2 Drosophila albomicans | reverse complement strand
TCAGTAAATTCAAAATCTTATCTCATAATAATAAACTGTTAAAATGATATTTAAAAAGGTTTTTTCTTCAATTTTCATATGTTGAAATTTTTTCGTCAAAGTTGAACTCATCTCTCGGTAGACCTTCATATCATATGGCTGCAGTTCAATAAAAAATTCACCAAGTCCAAAAAATTTTTTTCTCAAGTTAAATTCAAAATCTGTATCTCATTTATATAATAAACTGTATAAAATGATATTTAAAAAGTTTTTTCTTCAATTTCATATGTTGAAATTTTTTGTCAATTGTTGAACTCATATCTCGGTAGAACCTCATATCATATGGCTGCAGTTCAATAAAAAATTCACCAAGTCCAAAAAATTTTTTCTCAAGTTTTTCTCTATCTCAAATTTAATATTTAATTAAAATAAATGTATCTCATTTCATATGTAATTAATAAATCTGTTCATATGATAGTTCAATAAAAAATAATTTTTCAAGTATAAATTCAAAATCTTATCTCATATCATGCAACTGTAATAAATTATTTTTAAATGTGAACTTTTGTCATATATCTCGGAACCTATATCTAATGGCTCAATAAAAAATTCACAAGTCCAAAAAATTTTACCAAGTTAAAATATTTATAATAAACTGTATAAAAAATAGTTTATCTAGTTTGAATTTTTTGTCAAAGTAAACTCTCGTAGAACCTCATAATATGCTGCATTTCACAAGTCCAAAAATTTTTCTCAATTAATATCTTATCTCATTATGTAATAAACAGTATAAAATTGGCTAAAAAGTTTTTCAAATAAATTTGTCAAATATAACTCTATCTCATGTTACCACTAATATGATGCGTTCTTTTGCTACCAAACACAAGTATTGTGTAAAATACACATAGATATACATATGCATCTTCTTAATTTCGGCCACTAATATAATGGCGTTCCTTCTGGCTACCAAATTCATAGCTACCAAACAAATGTATTATTTAAAATACATAAGATATGAATACACATAGATATACCATGCATATTTTTAATTTGTTCGCCACTAATATGATGGCGTCTTCTGGCTACATACTAACGCAAATTAAATGCATATAAAATATACATATTTTGTACACAACGCATATTTAAATAAATGGCTTCCTTTTGCTACCAATATATATATGTTCAACGCATAAATAATAAATGCAAGTATAAATTATTGTACACATAGATATACTATGCATATTCTTAATTTTCGCCACTAATATAATGGCGTTCTTTTGGCTACCAAATAAATATATATAACCAACGCATAATAAATAAATGCATATTTAAATCATATACAAGTATTTTGTACACATAGATATACTATGCATATTCTTAATTTTCGCCACTAATATATGACGTTTCCTTTTGCTACCAATAAATATATATAACCAACGCATACGCATATATAAAATACGCAAGTATTTTGTACACATAGATATACTATGCATATTCTTAATTTTCGCCACTAATATAATGGCGTTCCTTTGCCTACCAAATAAAATATATATAACCAACGCATAATAAATAAATGCATATATAAAATATGCAAGTATTTTGTATACTTAGATATACTTACTATGCATATTATTAATTTTTCGCCACTAATATAATGCGTTCCTTTTGCTACCAAATAAATATATATAACTAACGCATACTAAATAAATGCATATTTAAAATACGCAAGTATTTGTACACATAGTTATACCTTTGCATATTCTTAATTTTCGCCACTAATATGATGACGTTCCTTTTGCTACCAAATAAATATATATAACCAACGCATTATAAATAAATGCATATATAAAATACGCAAGTATTTTGTACACATAGATATACTATGCATATTCTTAATTTTCGCCACTAATATAATGCGTTCCTTTTGCTACCAAATAAATATATATAACCAACGCATAATAAATAAATGCATATATAAAATATGCAAGTATTTTGTATACATAGATATACTTACTATGCATATTATTAATTTTCGCCACTAATATAATGGCGTTCCTTTTGCTACCAAATAAATATATATAACTAACGCATACTAAATAAATGCATATTTAAAATACACAAGTATATTTTGTACACATAGATATATTATTTATTTATATATATATAATATATTTATATATTATATAAATTTTCTTCTTATATGCGTAATTGTATAACACATAATTAATAATTATGCATACAATTTTGCATATTTATATATATAAATATATATATAATATTTTTTTATATATGCCTTAAAACATATATATTTTATCGAATCGTCAAGCAAAGGATAAGCTTCAGTGGATCGCAGTATGGCAGCTGCTCAACCACTTACAACACCTTGCCTGTTATAAAAGTCGTTTACAATTGATTCAAGGCTTTGTCATTGTATTTAAATAATGTTTTAATATATAACTAGCGCGGCACCAGGTGATCGAAGATCCTCCCAATTTACTATGTTATATGTAACATTGGCATCACATCCATCGTCGTCTATTAAATGAATAATAAACTTTTAATTGGTTTAGAAGCCATACAATGCAAATTGCCCCTTATTTATCATGCAGTCCAGCACGGATACGACCTTAGAGGCGTTCAGGCATAATCCAACGGACGTAGCGTCATACCACTGTTCGCTCGAACAAGTATTGTGCCATTGGTCCGTACCTGCGGTTCCTCTCGTACTACGCAGGAAAGCTGTCGCCAACAACGTTTGTCATTAGTAGGGTAAAACTAACCTGTCTCACGACGGTCTAAACCCAGCTCACGTTCCCTTGCATGGGTGAACAATCAACGCTTGGTGAATTTTGCTTCACAATGATAGGAAGAGCCGACATCGAAGGATCAAAAAAGCGACGTCGCTATGAACGCTTGGCCGCCACAAGCCAGTTATCCTATGGTAACTTTTCTGACACCTCTTGTTAAAAACTCTTTAAACCAAAAGGATCGATAGGCCGAGCTTTTGCTGTCCCTGTGTGTACTGAACACCGAGATCAAGTCAGCATTTGCCTTTTGCTCTATGTGTGGTTTCTGTCCGCACTGAGCTGGCCTTGGGACACCTCCGTTATTATTTGAGAGATGTACCGCCCCAGTCAAACTCCCTACTGGCAATGTCCTTGAATTGGATCATACCTGAGTAATTGGAGTTATACCAAATTTTTAATTTAAGAACACATAAATGCACTCTCTCATTAATGAATTTGTTTGCGATTATATAACAAACTCCGTGATACTTTGATCAAGAAGCTTTGCATCAAAACCCAATACCATAAGATATAATAAATTATATCCGTATAATGGCTAGGAAATGATACACGTTCCATTTAATCAAGTAAGTAGGAAACAATAAGAGTAGTGGTATTTCATTGTCGATACTAAACCGAAATTTATATCTCCCACTTATTCTACACCTCTTATGTCTCCTTACACTGCCCAGATTAGAGTCAAGCTCAAAAGGGTCTTCTTTCCCGCTAATTATTCCAAGCCCGTTCCCTTGGCTGTGGTTTCGCTAGATAGTAGATAGGGACAGTAGGAATCTCGTTAATCCATTCATGCGCGTCACTAATTAGATGACGAGGCATTTGGCTATTTTTTTTTATTTTGTAGGAAAATGAATTTGCCCACACAACAATGCATATATGAATGGCACGTCATATGATGTTTTCCCTTTACTTGTACACAATAGATGTGGGCCAGTGTAGTTACTTTCAATGAGAAAGTAAACTCGGTGCTAACCCACTCCTTGGCGATATCCAGTATGGAACATGAACGTCTTAAAGCCGCAGACTCCGCCATCTACCACCCTGGTAACTGATAATATTGCTATCACCAGCGTTAAGGACTCCCAGTGCTCTCAGTCGTTTTACCGACCGATAGCTCCAGATGCCCCTCAGTTAGCGTAGCAGAAACGATTTAATGTCCTCATGTGCCCGATAATCCCGAACAGAGCCGTTCGTACGTCCTGTCTGTCGTAGATCTCAACCTTACTCTGATGAGCTTGGTCAAGATCAAGTCCGTCAGTCACAACCTGAGCGTCGATCACTATAGTGTGATCTGGTCGGAAACCCACCAGGTCCGGCTTATATATCCTGTTCTCTCCCTGCAGACTTGGTTCAGCAATGACAGAGTAGCCTCTCGTCTCAAGTCCCCGCTTGAGATAATTAGCTACACTGTTGTGTCTAGCCACCCGCCTCCCATGCGTACGATGACACTTCTGCAGAATGTGGTTTAGTGATTCGGGAGCATCACATCCTGCACGACACTGCCTCTCCAATTCGTGCCTTCCCTCGTGGTACGAGACCGCGTGGGTAGGGCATTTATCCGCAGTTTGATCCCATTCAAATAAGCTTTTCCAGTTAACAAACGCGTGGGGTGCGACAACCCACCCGTGTTGCGGAGCATAACGCCCTGCTTCACGGAGACCGCTACCATCAACAGAGGAGTGCAACCTATCCGCCCAGTACGAATCGATCAAAGGCGTGTATCCAGAGCCGCGTCTCCCGATGCTTGCACCTATCTCGGGCCCTCCGAATTTCCGCACTAAGGAACGAACTGGCCGTCTCGGATTGCTCGAGGTGGGGCCATTTTATGTTCGTTAGCCTCTGTATGCGCAGCATTGGAGCTGTCCTTCGAACTGAGGGAACACCGAGACCCCCACTTGTGTGGGGGGCATGGAAGAATGCTACTGACACATCCATAGGAAGATCTAACCATTTCCTTTACGACCGACCGTACCAGTCTGTCACACTTTCTCAAACGCCTATTGCCACACTACCAAGGGTTAGCTTGTGATATAGCTGTGGAATGAGGACAGTTCTGAGGCGAATAACTTCTGCTGTGGCTTCAGGGGGACCGCGATATGATATCCAATCTGGGACCAATGTCCTCAGTCGGATTGTAGCGGGCCCTCCCGTCCGCAGTGAACTGAATGCCGAGATACCTCCACTCCTCCGAACGCTTCAAGCTTGGACACGTGCGCGAACCTACACAGAAGCTCCGTGATTCGATCACAGTACACTTCTGCTTCGGTTGCCCCTTGACACTAACAGTAAAACACTTATTAGCGTTTAGGGTCAGCCCAACGGACGCCAAAAAGGAGACCGTGGTATCCAATAATGCCTGAAGGCCCTTCGGTGTAGAAGCAAACAACACCAGATCGTCTGCGAACGCTGCAGCGTTTGTTTTGGCATTTCCGACACTGACACCAATCTCGTCCGGTAGAGACCTGAGCAACCGGTCGATGACCAAGTTGAACATATGTGGAGACAAAGGGTCACCCTGCTTCACACCTCTAGCAGGGACGAATTCCTCTGATCTCCAGCCTTTACCATTGAGACTAGTGCCACCTCCCAAGTACAAGCTACGTACGTAGTCAACAAAACCCGTTGGTGCACCATACGCGGATAGGGTGTCAATTACCGCTGCGTGAGACACAGAGTCAAACGCTTTGCTGACATCAAGTGTCGCGATATAACACGACGCATGACGTCTATGGTGGTCCCTCAGGATTAAGTCAACTATTGTCGCGTTATCGGCGCAACCGTCAGTAGGAAGAAACCCCGCTGACGCGGATCCCAATCGACTGATGAGGCCAATCGAGATGCCAAGATGGCATTGAGTTGTCTAACTATGACAGAAGGCACCGATATCGGACGGAAGTCTTCTGGTCGGGATGCTCTTACCGTCTTCGGGATGAAAACGGTTCGAGCCATTCGGAAGAGTTTGCCGCACCAGAGAATAAGGTTCATTATGCGAAGCATAAACACCACTGGGAATACTCCTGGCAGTTCTTGGAGATATTCCGTCCGGTCCGGAGAAGAAGTCAATGGCACTTGATGCAATTGCAGGTCCCTAGACGTAATAGGTGACCATACCCCCTCAAGCAAGTGTCCCATATGGGGCACGGTGCTATTGCAAGAGGAAAGGCTCTGCTGTGTCATGACTTCTCTCCAGTATGGTTCCATAATCTCTTGGTTTGGCATTACCGACTCGTCGGGTCCTGCAAGCAAGGATCCAATGCATCGACCTTTATGTTTGTCCCAGTTACGCTGAACCCTAGCGAACTGCTGCCTTCTATTTTGTCTCCTATTGCGAGGCTCAGGAAAGACTCTCGCCGAAACCGGACCTTCGTTTCGATTCGGAAAAATTTCCAGGAGATAGTTAGACAAACACTGGAGAGTTGCTTCTTTGCCCGAAGTCTGCGCTCCATCAATGATAGATTGCAGAACCTCGACTCTCCACGATCGATTACATCCCACAGGGCCGAAGCCCCGCAGTATCCGCATGAGGACGTCGTCCGAATGTATCGATGGTGTGATTGGAACCGACTCTGACATTGAAGAAGAAGACTCAAGCCCACTTATACTAGGGCGGCGCGTAATGGTTTGTGGTTCACTAATTTCGGGGATAAGAGCCGCTTGCCCTCTTAGCTGCTCGATTTTTGCCTTATAATTATCCCTCTGTCGACACTTTTTAATAGCATCGACGCTGCGTTCTGGAAAATGCAACGCCAGCTTTTTTATTAATGAAACCTCTCGCCATTTGCTATGAGCTCAAGTTCCTTCCTCGCCATCATGGCCAATTCTTCCTCACACCACCTGGTTTTCACGTCAACACGCGTACGAAGCTCATCAAGCCTGTCTTTGTGCTGACGCGACATGTGGACGCCTAAACCGGTCTTGTTCCAAAAGATCGGCCGCATTCCACACATAGATGTCCAACAACTGGATTAGCATCTACGTTCCTTCCCTGATGGGCTCCTACGGATGCCGTAGGAGAATTCACTGAATAACTTTCAGCTATCCGAGGCATGTTATTTAAGTTTGCACCATCAGTTTTTCAGGACCATCGGGGTGGTAACCCAATGGCCCCTTTCGCCGCTCATATTCGCTGCTGCCGAAACTACATCGGTCCAGCACCCGGAGGACACCACGAGGAGGCCACAAGTTAAGTGGGGCACATGTTGCCTATGAGTCGACTTGATCTGACTAACGAAGGACGGTAGTCCACTTGCCATTGCTGATAAATGAACCATTATTCCCCTTCTGCAGACCCATTGATCCTCCTCCTAGTAGAGTCATAGTTACTCCGCCGTGACCCGCGGCTTAACTTGAATTTCTTCACGTGACATTCAGAGCACTGGGCAGAAATCACATTGGTCAACACCCGCTAGGCCATCACAATGCTTTGTTAATTAGACAGTCGGATTCCCCAAGTCCGTGCCAGTTCTGAATTGATTGTTAATTGATAATCGTTATAATTTAAAAGAACTAGCTGGTTGCCCAACTAGTATTTTTAAAATTTAGCAAGAAAGTTCCACAATTGGCTACGTAACTAACTACCGGGGAACAAGAAACTACCATAAATGATAGAACTCTATTTCCCAGAACGAGCACATATAACCATGTTATTGTTTCCCAATCAAGCCCGACTATCTCAATCTTCAGAGCCATTCCTTATCCCGAGTTACGATCTAATTTGCGACTTCCTTACCTACATTATTCTATCGACTAGAGACTCTTCACCTGGAGACCAGCTGCGGAATTTGGTACGGCCTGTGAGAAGTTTGCGTGTCCCCACCATAATTTTCAAGGTCCGAGGGGAGAAAAATATCGACACAACAGTTATATTTTCATCTCTTCTAGCCATCACCATATCTTCTCTGCGAATTCGATGGTAGTCACGGCTATAAAACAGAAAAGAAACTCTTCCGATATTCTCGACGGCTTCTTTATGGGCGTTCCTGTTGCCATGATGAGCACGAGGCCCATATTTAATAACAAACGGATACTCAACAGGTACGAAATTGGAACGTTATCCCTTTATCAAGTTTATTCAAGTTTTTATTATGACAAAATATAAATTTTGAGTTACTTATTTTTATTGAAAATTTTCGGCTTCGCCTTGAACTTAGGACCGACTTAACTCGTGATCAACCACTGTTCACACGAAAACCCTTCTCCACTTAGTCCTCCAAAGGTCTCATCGATTATTTGCTACTACACCAGATCTTGTACCATGACGGCTCATGCAGGCTTACGCCAAACACTTCTAAGCACACCATTGTACCTTTCCTACTCACTAAAGTTTCAAAATTTATATTACAAGTAATATAAATCATCTACTTTAGCGGTAATGTATAGGTTATACAACTTAAGCGCCATCCATTTTAAGGGCTAGTTTGCTTCGGCAGGTGAGTTGTTACACACTCCTTAGCGGATTTTCCGACTTCCATGATCACCGTCCTGCTGTTTTAAGCAACCAACGGCCTTTCATGGTCATGAATGAGTTGTTAATTGGGCAAACGGGTAAACATTACGTATTGGTTCATCCCACAGCGCCAGTTCTGCTTACCAAAAGTGGCCCACTGGGCACATGTATATCATAACCTTAAACTTCATATCAAGAAGTTAAGTTCTACCCATTTAAAGTTTGAGAATAGGTTAAGACGTTTCGACCCTAAGGCCTCTAATCATTCGCTTTACCAGATAAGATTATTTTATACAACAGTTAAATGCACCAGCTATCCTGAGGGAAACTTCGGAAGGAACCAGCTACTAGATGGTTCGATTGGTCTTTCGCCCCTATACTCAATTCTGACAATCGATTTGCACGTCAGAACTGTTTCGGTCTTCCATCAGGGTTTCCCCTGACTTCAACCTGATCAAGTATAGTTCACCATCTTTCGGGTCACAGCATATATGCTCAAGGTACGTTCCAGTTAGAGGCATAAATAATATAAATATTATTATACATAACTATATAGAACGCCCCGGGATTGCGTTAATCAACTATAAATAGTTAAAAAACTAATCCCAATAATAGTCAAGTTAATTACGCTATTAGGTTTATATCCCAATAACTTGCACATATGTTAGACTCCTTGGTCCGTGTTTCAAGACGGGTCCCGAAGGTATCCTGAATCTTTCGCATTGTTAATCATACAAGTGCTTATAATAAACATAAAAATCAATGATAATCATGCCATTATATAATTCGAAAAATTAAACGCACTGTACTCATATAATCTATCAGCACTTTATCAAATTTTTGAAAATTTATTTTATGTTAAATGCAAAGCACTCTAATTTAAATAAACTCTTATCAAATTGTTTGATAAATTCCATACATGCTAATAGATTACAATGTCCTTATAATGAAAAAATGCACACTATCGTTATATATTGATTAAATATTACAATTTCTAATGATGAATTTCCATAACGGATATTCAGGTTCATCGGCTTAACCTCTAAGCAGTTTCACGTACTATTTAACTCTCTATTCAGATTCTCTTTCAACTTCCTCAGGTTACTTGTTTACTATCGGTCTCATGGTTATTATTTAGTTTTAGATGGAGTTACACCCACTTAGTGCTGCACTATCAAGCAACACGACTCTTTGGAAACATCATCTATAATCATTAACGTTATACGGGCCTGGCACCCTCTATGCGTAATGAGCCTCATTTAGAAGGACTTAAATCTAATTTCTCATACTAGAAATATTGACGTATCCATACACTGCATTCTCACATTTCGCCCATATAGACAAAGTGACTTAGTGCTGAACTGATTTTCTTTTCGCTCGCCGCTCTAAGAGAAAATCCTTGTTAGTTCTTTTCCTCCCCTACATTAATATGCTTAATTCAGGGGGTAGTCCCATATGAGTTGAGGTTGTTTATTACACTTAAGACAATTCTGCTGCCTATTTTTGGAAATATACTATTTTTCTTGAAGTCCATATATCACAAAATTTTCTTTATACATATTCGTTAATAAGAGGCATTCTAGTTTATAAAATAATATATATTTATGCTAGACATTCCTCAATATTATTTGAAATGAATAAAGAAATATAATTCTTCAAATTTTCTCATGCAACAGAGTTTTAGTATTTTCATTTATTAATTCAGTATTATGATATCTTAGCGAGAACTTTTTAGATTCACACTTATATAATCCAATAATATACAATGTGCTTAAAATTCCGAAAAATTTTTAACAACTTAATTTCATAGTCTTACAACCCTCAACCATATGTAGTCCAAGCAGCACTAAAAAATTAATTAAAGTACATAACAGCAGTGGACTGCGATATGCGTTCAAAAATGTACGATGTTCATGTTGTCCTGCAGTCACACGATGACGCACAGTTTGCTGCGTTCTTTCATCGACCATGAGCCGAGTGATCACCGCTAGGAGTGATACAATTTTTTTTATTCATTACGTCAAGAATATTTTATGAAAGAATTAAAAATACACCATTTTACTGATTATATCAATTCCTTCAATAAAATTTTTTTTATACCTAATAAATGTATGCGAATGTCTTAGTTACATAACGATAATATAAGATATATGACAAGTATATATTTAGCTAAATTTATTTATTATGATCAACATATGTAAAGCGTTAACCTGCAAACAGGTACAACATTGTTTTCTTTAGTGTTGCGAACCAATGTATGCGCACTGGAATATGCACAATACATTTTGCAACGCATGTATATTATGGGTACATATACACGCAGTTTTTATTTTATCCAAAACACATAAAACACTCTTAATACAGTATATTAATAATAATAATACATGACAAACGGTTTTTAGCTAATTTAAATTATTATATGTTGCTAATTGTATCTCATATGATTGAATAAAATATTATTATTTATAGTTACATTAATTTATTAAATATTGCAATCCCAAAAGAGAAAAAACAAAATTAATTTATAACGGTTAGATGCATTAAAACAATAATGATCCTTCCGCAGGTTCACTACGGAACCTTGTTACGACTTTTACTTCCTCTAAATAATCAAGTTCGCCGTCACTTTTTGCGAAACAACCGCACACACAAGGTCGTCACAGTGATCACTCCGGAGACCTCACTAATAATTCAATCGGCGATAGTAGCGACGGGCGGTGTGCACAAAGGCAGGGACCGTAATCCAATGCGAGTTTATGACTACACTTTACTGGGAATTCGAAGTTTCATAGTGAACAGTTTCAGTTCACAATTCCCAAGCATGAAGTGGTTCAGCGGTTTACCGGCCTCTCGGTCTAGGAAATACACTTGAGTACTTTTCTTGTAAGCGCGCGTGCAGCCCAGGACATCTAAGGCATCACAGACCTGTTATTGCTCAATCTCATATTGCTAGACGCAATTTGGTCCATTTTAAGCTAGTGTCCTTATTAATGGCGACAAACCAACAGGTACGGCTTCCACTTATATAAACACATTCAAACACAATAAACATTTTACTGCCACCATGAATGAAGGCTATATAACTTCAACACCATAACCTTGAAGAATATCTATTTAATATATTTGGTTCTCGTTCGTTATCTGAATTAACCAGACAATCACTCACGAACCTTAAGAACGGCCATGCACCACCACCCATAGATTCGAGAAAGAGCTATCAATCTGTCTTACACACTTATGTTCGGACCTGGTAAGTTTTCCCGTGTTGAGTCAAATTAAGCCGCAGGCTCCACTCCTGGTGGTGCCCTTCCGTCAATTCCTTTAAGTTTCAGCTTTGCAACCATACTTCCCCCGGAGCCCAAAAGCTTTGGTTTCCCGGGAAAGCGACTGAGAGAGCCATAAAAGTAGCTACACCCAATTGCTAGCTGGCATCGTTTATGGTTAGAACTAGGGCGGTATCTGATCGCCTTCGAACCTCTAACTTTCGTTCTTGATTAATGAAAACATCTTTGGCAAATGCTTTCGCTTAAGTTAGTCTTACGACGGTCCAAGAATTTCACCTCTCGCGTCGTAATACTAATGCCCCCAAACTGCTTCTATTAATCATTACCTCTTGATCTGAAAACCAATGAAAGCAGAACAGAGGTCTTATTTCATTATCCCATGCACAGAATATTCAGGCATTTGAAGCCTGCTTTAAGCACTCTAATTTGTTCAAAGTAATTGTACCGGCCCACAATAACACTCGATGAAGAGCACTAATGCAGGTTTTTAAATAGGAGGAACATATAAAAAAGTACAAGTACCTAATTATATATAAGAACTCCACCGGTAATACGCTTACATACATAAAGGTATAGTACTAACTACAATTTGTAAGTTGCACTACCCGTATGAAGCACAAGTTCAACTACGAACGTTTTAACCGCAACAACTTTAATATACGCTATTGGAGCTGGAATTACCGCGGCTGCTGGCACCAGACTTGCCCTCCAATAGGTCCTTGTTAAAGGATTTAAAGTGTACTCATTCCAATTACAGGGCCTCGGATATGAGTCCTGTATTGTTATTTTTCGTCACTACCTCCCCGAGCTGGGAGTGGGTAATTTACGCGCCTGCTGCCTTCCTTAGATGTGGTAGCCGTTTCTCAGGCTCCCTCTCCGGAATCGAACCCTGATTCCCCGTTACCCGTTGCAACCATGGTAGTCCTAGATACTACCATCAAAAGTTGATAGGGCAGACATTTGAAAGATCTGTCGTCGGTACGAGACCATACGATCTGCATGTTATCTAGAGTTCAACCAGTGTAAACGATCTTGCGATCGCTTGGTTTTAGCCTAATAAAAGCACACGTTCCAGAAGGTCCGTGTTTTAATTGCATGTATTAGCTCTAGAATTACCACAGTTATCCAAGTAACTGTTAACGATCTAAGGAACCATAACTGATATAATGAGCCTTTTGCGGTTTCACTATTAATTCGTGTGTACTTAGACATGCATGGCTTAATCTTTGAGACAAGCATATAACTACTGGCAGGATCAACCAGAATAATGTTCATTTCATTATGTAAATATATTTAAAATATAATTACATAAATCTTCAAATATGTAAAATACATGACAACTCACAAATATTTTTGAATAACAAACGATAATATTCAATAATTGTATATATATATATGTTATACTTGACATGTACTATACGAATGTGGCCATAATTAGATAGCATTCACGTTCGCTAGTTATAATTCACAATTGTTTATATAAATATATATACTTATATATAAAATATATATGCATATAATCGTTCAAAAATATCATTTTATTTCAACTTACTAAATATATTATATCACACATGCATATTTATAATTTAAATTCAATTAATTGAATAAAAAATTATTTTATTTTGATGACAAATTGATAATTTTATCTAATTCTGCATTTACGTGTAGACAATATTATATTAGTAAAAACCTCCGTCCACAATAGTGTCCTAGAGGATTTTTCAATTATTCACAAAATATTAATTCTTTAGCTACGAAACACCGTCTTCTTTTGAAAAAGACATTTTAATACATTATATGCTTATATAATAGTAATAATTATATAACCATATAATAGTATCAATTTTTTATATCGGATGAGACTAATAATTAATTAATAATAACATAATTATTACTTAATATGCAAACTGAAATATATGCATCCAATACATATATACGTTTATGAGCACACACTGCCACCATGTATAGGTTTGTGACACGTTTTCTTACAAAGCTCTATTTTATTTTAGTATTACCATCTAAAAACGTATCTTTTTTTGCACTAATTAATAATACAACAGTAAAACTTCATTATTTTTTTTAACTTTTAATCATATTTTGCCTCTATTATGATTATTTTCATATACTGTATTTATATATGACTTATGCCGGCAAGACTCACTCCATATTACATAGTTCATATTATATTTCACTTGTTGAAATTTTTCTCATATGCAGTCCTGCTCGACATCACCACCCCTATATTAAGGTTTTTGTGAACACGTTTTCTACAACCAGTCATTTTACTAAGGTATAACCATAGTCATAATATATCTTCACTTGTTGACTAATTTTAATGTCACAGTATAACTTCTTATAAGCTTGCGGCTCTATAAAACTCATTATAACTTTTTTAATCATATTGCCTTCTATATGATTATTTTCATATATTATTTATATATGACTTATGCCGGCAAGACTCCTGCTCGACATCACCCCCATATTTTCTACATAGTCATATATTATCTTTATGTTGTGAAATTTTTCTCATATGACATGCCTGCTCGATAATATCACCACCCCTATATAGGTTTTGTGACACGTTTTCTACAACCAGCTCATTTACTAAGTATTACCACCTAATGTATCTTTATGTTGCACATAATTTAATAATACAACAGTAAAACTTCATTATTTTTAACTTTTTAAATCATATTGCCTTCTATATGATTATTTTCATATATTATTTATATATGACTTATTGACTGCACTCCATATAAACATAGTCATATATATTTCACTTGTGAAATTTTTCTCATATGACATGCCTGCCCGACATCACCACCCCTATATAGGTTTTGTGACACGTTTTCTACAACCAGCTATTTTTACTAAGTTAATTAATGCACGGAAACTTCATTATTTTTAACTTTTTTAATCATATTGCCTTTCTATATGATTATTTTCATATTTATTATATTATTGACTTATGGCCGGCAAGACTCACGTCCATATACATAGTCTATTATATTTCACTTGTGAAATTTTCTCATATGACATGCCTGCTCGACATCACCACCCCTATATAGGTTTTGTGAACGTTTTCTACAACCAGCTCATTTTACTAAGGTATACCACCTTAAATGTATCTTTATGTTGCACTATTTTAATAATGCAACAGTAAAACTTCATTATTTTTAACTTTTTTAATCATATTGCCTTCTATATGATTATTTTCATATATTATTATATATTGACTTATGCCGGCATGGACACTCATATAAATAGTCATATATATTTCACTTGAAATTTTTCTCAATGACATGCCTGCCGACCTCACCACCCCTATATAGGTTTTGTGAACGTCACAATGCTCTTATTTAGTTTGATTACTCAACGTATCTTTTTTGTTGCACTCAACAGTAGAACCATTATAACTTTTTTAATTCATATGCCTTCTATATGATTATTTTCATATATTATTTTATATGACTTATGCACGGCAGACTCACTCAATTACATAGTCATATATATTTCACTTGCTTGAAATTCTCATAGACATGCCTGCTCGCATCACCAATATAGGTTTTGTGACACGTTTATCACAACCAGCTCATTACTAATATACCACCTAAATCTTACTTGCATATTTAATAATGCACAGTTTCCATATTTTTAACTTTTTTAATTATATGCTTCTATATGTATAATAATGATATATAACTCCATATTAGTATATATATTTCACTTGTGAAATTTTTCTTCATATGACATGCCTGCCCGACCGGCCACACCCCGAGAGAGTTTGAACACGTTTTCTACCAATGCTCGGATTTAGTTGATTACCATCTAAACGTATCTTTTTGTTTGCACTAATTTTAATAATACAACAGGGAAAACTCATATCGGGGGAATCGAGTGCCGGCGATATGAGTAGGGGCATAATTATAGATATATAGCTTAGCCGGCAAGGGACTCACTCCAGATACATGTCATATATTCACGGGTTTGAAATTTTTCTCAGACATCCGGCTCGACATTCACCACCCTAGAGAGGTTTTTGTCACGTTGCTACAACCAGTCATTTTACTAAGGTATACCACCGAAATCTTATGTTGCACTAATTTAATAATGCAACAGTAAAATTCATTATTTTAATAATCACCGGCTATATGGATTATTTTCAATTTGACTATTTACACTCCAGATACAGTAGTCAGATATATTTCACTTCGTGAAAGGTCATATGCAGGGCCTGCCCGACCGCACCACCCCTATTATAGGTTTTGTTGACACGTCTACAACCCGCTCATTTTATACTCCATAATGTAGCGGGGGGGTAAGGGAAATAATACAACAGCGAAAACTCATATCAATAATGGCTAAAATAGAGTTCGCGAGAGGAACAATTGTTTAGGGGCATAGTTGAACTCATATGGGAACGGGACCATATCAATCGCGCAGTTTCCATTTACCAGTCCAAAAAAAGGGTCTCAAGTTAATTTCAAATCTTAGCTCTTTATTAAAAAAACTATATAACCATGATATATAAAAAGTTTTTTCTACAATTTTCATATGTTGAAATTTTTTGGTCAAAAGTTTGAACTCATATCTCGGTAGAACCTCATATCATATGGCTGCAGTTCAATAAAAAATTCACCAAGTCCAAAAAATTTTTTTCTTCAAGTTTAAATAAATCTTATCTCATTATATATAATAACAGTATAAAAAATGTATTTAAAAAGTTTTTCTTTCATTTTCATATGCTTGAAATTTTTTGTCAATGTTGAACTCATATCTTCGGTAGAACCTCATATCATATGGCTGAGTTTACCAATCCAAAAATTTACCAGTTCCAAAAAATCTTTTTCTCAAGTTAAATTCAAAATCTTATCTCATTATATTAATAACTATATAAAATGATATTAAAAAAGTTTTTTCTTCAATTTTCATATGTTGAAATTTTTTGTCAAAGTTGAACTCATCTCTCGGTAGAACCTCATATCTATGCTTGCAGTCAATAAAAAATTCACCAAGTTCAAAAAAATCTTTTCCAAGTAATTCAAAATCGTATCTCATCTTATTAATAAAACTGTATAAAAATGATATTTAAAAGTTTTTTCTCAATTTTCTATTGTGAAATTTTTTTGGTCATGTTGAACTCATATCTCGGTAGAGACCTCATATATATGTGGCTGCAATTCAATAAAAAATTCACCAAGTCCAAAAATCTTTTTTCTCAAGTTAAATTCAAAATGTTATCTCATTTTATATAATAAACTGATATAAATGATATTTAAAAAGTTTTTTCTTCAATTTTCATATGTAAATTTTGTCAAAGTTATGAACTCATCTCTCGTAGAACCTCATATCATATGGCTGCAGTTCAATAAAAAATTCACCAAAGTCCAAAAAATCTTTTTCTCAAGTTAAATTCAAAATCTTATCTCATTATATTAATAAACTGTATAAAATGATATTTAAAAAGTTTTTCTTCAATTTTCATATGTTGAAATCTTTTTCATAGGTTGACTCATATCTCGGTGTCTTATCATATGGCTGCAATTCACTAATGATGATGGCGTCCAAAAAATTTTTTTCTAAGTTAATTCAAAATTGTATCTCACATATAAACTGTATTGATATTTAAAAAAATTTTCATATGTTGAAATACGTCAAGTAACTCATTCTGTTCATATCATATGATTGCACAATACACCAAGTAAAATCTTCTTTCTCAAGTTAAATATAATCTTATCTCATTATATCATAAACGTATAAATGCTATTTAATCTTTCGCCAAAAATTTCAATGGTTGATTTTTTGTCATGTTCATATCTCATGTCTTCTGGCTACTAATCATGTATGGCGTTCCGCTTACCAAATAATTGTATATTTAAATGCATACACAAGTATTTTGTATTCTGCTTCATATAGATACATACATAAATTGTTATATATATTATATATCATGCATATCTTTAATTTTCGCCACTAATATGATGGCGTCCTTCTGAGCTACCAAATAAATCGTATATATGTATTACTTAACACAAAGTATTTTGTACACATAGATATACCATGCATATTTTACCCTTAAATATATGGCGTCCTTCTGCGCTACCAAGTAAATATATGTACACTAATAGAGTATTTACTATGATATACTATTATCTTTAATTTTCGCCACTAATATAATGCGTTCTTTTTGCTACCAAATAAATATATAAACCAACGCATAATAAATAACAATGCATATATAAAAATACGCAAGTATTTTGCTACACATAGATAACTATGCATATTCCTGATTTTCGCACTAATATAATGGCGTTCCGGTTGCTACCAATAAATATATATAACCAACGCATAATAAATAGAAATGCATATATAAAATATGCAAGTATTTGTTGTACATAGATATACTATGCATATCTTAATTTTTCGCCACTAATATAATGGCGTTCCTTTTGCTACCAAATAAATATATACCAACTAACGCATACTAAATAAATGCATATTAAAATACGCAAGTATTTTGTACACATATTATACCTTTGCATATTCTTAATTTTCGCCACTAATATGATGTTTCTTTTGCTACCAAATAAATATATATAACCAACGCCATTATTAAATAAATGCATATATAAAAATACGCAAGTATTTTGTACACATAGATATACTATGATATTCTTAATTTTTCGCCACTAATATAATGGCGTTCCTTTTGCTACCAATAAATAATATTATAACCAACGCATATAAATAAATGCATATATAAAATATGCAAGTATTTTGTTATTACTTAGATATACTTACTATGCATATTATTAATTTTCGCCACTAATATAATGGCGTTCCTTTTGCTACCAAATAAATATAAATAGCTAACGCATACTAAATAAATGCATATTAAAATACGCAAGTATTTTGTACACATAGTTATACCTTATGCATATTCTTAATTTTCGCCACTAATATGATGACGTTCCTTTTGCTACCAAATAAATATATATAACAAACGCATTACTAATAAATTGCATATATAATAATACGCAAGTATTTTGTACACATAGATATACTATGCATATTCTTAATTTTCGCCACTAATTATGATTGGCGTTCCTTTTGCTACCAAAATAAAATATATATAACCAACGCATAATAAATATGCATATATAAAATACGCAAGTATTTTGTATACATAGATATACTTACTATGCATATTATTAATTTCGGCCACTAATATAATGCGCGTTCCTTTTGCTACCAAATAATATATATAACTAACGCATACTAAATAATGCATATGTTTAAATACAACAGTATATTTTGTACACATAGATATATTATTATTTATTATATATATATATATTTATATATTATATAAATTTTCTTCTTTATGCGTTCCTTGTGCTACACATACATTAATATATATGCATTACTATTTTGCATATTGATATATATAAATATATATATATAATATTTTTTATATATGCCTTTAAACATGTATATATTTTATCGAATCGTCAAGCAAAGGATAAGCTTCGTGGATCGCAGTTGCAAGCTGCTCAACCACTTACAACACCTTGCCTGTTATAAAAGTCGTTTACAATTGATTCAAGGCTTTGTCATTGTATTAAATAATGTTTTAATATATAACTAGCGCGGCACCAGGTTGATCGAAGATCCTCCCAATTTACTATGTTATATGTAACATTGGCATCACATCCATCGTCGTCTATTTAAATGAATAATAAACTTTTAATGGTTTAGAAGCCATACAATGCAAATTGCCCCTTATTTATCATTGCAGTCCAGCACGGATAACGACCTTAGAGGCGTCAGGCATATCCAACGGACGTAGCGTCATACCACTGTTCGCTCGAACAAGTATTGTGCCATTGGTCCGTACCTGCGGTTCCCTCGTACTACGCAGGAATGCTGTCGCAACAACGTTTTGTCATTAGTAGGGTAAAACTAACCTGTCTCACGACGGTCTAAACCAGCTCACGTTCCCTTGCATGGGTGAACAATCCAACGCTTGGTGAATTTTGCTTCACAATGATAGGAAGAGGCGACATCGAAGGATCAAAAGCGACGTCGCTAGAACGCTTGGCCGCCACAAGCCAGTTATTCCCTATTGTAACTTTTCTGACACCTCTTGTTAAAACTCTTAAACCAAAAGGATCGATAGGCCGAGCTTTTGCTGTCCCCTGTGTGTACTGAACACCGAGATCAAGTCAGCATTTTCCCTTTTTGCTCTATGTGTGGTTTCTGTCCGCACTGAGCTGGCCTTGGACACCTCCGTTATTATGAGAGATGTACCGCCCCAGTCAAAACTCCCTACCTGGCAATGTCCTTGAATTGGATTCATACCTGAGTAATTGGAGTTATTACCAAATTTTTAATTTAAGAACACATAAATGCACTCTTCTCATTAATGAATTTGTTTGCGATTATATAACAAACTCGTGATACTTTGATCAAGAAGCTTGCATCAAAAACCAATACCATAAGATATAATAAATATATCCGATTTATAATGGCTAGGAAATGATACACGTTCCATTATCAAGTAAGTAAGGAAAACAATAAGGTAGTGGTATTTCATTGTCGATACTAACCGAAATAATATCTCCCACTTATTCTACACCTCTTATGTTCCTTACACTGCCAGATTAGAGTCAAGCTCAAAAGCGTCTCTTCCCGCTAATTATTCCAAGGCCGTTCCCTTGGCTGTGGTTCGTGAGATGTAGATATGGACAGTAGGAATCTCGTTAAATCCATTCATGCGCGTCACTTAATTAGATGACGAGGCATTTGGCTATTTTTTTTTTTGTAGAAATGAATTTGCCCACACACAATGCCATATATGAATGGCACGTCATATGACTGTTTTCCCTTTACTTTGTACACATAGATGTTTGGCCGTGTAGTTACTTTTTCAATGAGAAAGTAAACCTCGGTGCTAACGTTCCTCCTTGGCGTATCAGTATGGAACATGAACGTCTTAAAGCCGCAGACTCCGCATCTACCACCCTGGTACTGATAATATGCTATCACCAGCGTTAAGGATCCAGTGCTCTCAGTCGTTTTACCGACCGATAGCTCCAGATGCCCCTCCAGTTTAGCTTTAGCAGAAGAAACGATTTTAATGTCCTCATGTGCCCGATAATCCCGAAACCAGAGCCGTTCTTACGTCCTGTCTGCGTAGATTCTCAACCTTACTCTGATGAGCTTGGTCAAGATCAAGTCCGTCAGTACAACCTGAGCGTCGATCACTTATAGTGTGATCTGGTCGGAAACCCACCAGGTCCGGCTATATACATCCTGTTCTCTCCCTGCAGACTTGCGTTCAGCAATGACAGAGTAGCCTTCGTTCTCAAGTCCCGCTTGAGATAATTAGCTACACTGTTGTGTCTAGCCACCCGCCTCCCATGCGTACGATGACACTCTGCAGAATGTGGTTTAGTGATTCGGGGCATCACATCCTGCACGACACTGCACTTCCCATTCGTGCCTTCCCCTCGTGGTACGAGACCGCGTGGGTAGGCATTTATCCGCCAGTTTGATCCCATTTAAATAAGCTTTTCCAGTTAACAAACGCGTGGGTGCGACAACCCACCGTGTTGCGGAGCATAACGCCCTGCTTCACGGAGACCCTACCATCAACAGAGGAGTGCAACCTATCCGCCCAGTACGAATCGATCAAAAGGCGTGTGTATCCAGAGCCGCGTCTCCCGAATGCCTTGCACCTATCCGGCCCCTCCGAATTTCCGCACTAAGGAACAATGGCCGTCTCGGATTGCTCGAGGTGGGCCATTTATGTTCGTTACCTCTGTATGCGCAGCATTGGAGCTGTCCTTCGAACTGAGGAACACCGAGACCCCCACTTGTGTGGGGGCATGGAAGAATGCTACTGACACATCCATAGGAGATCTACCATTTCCTTACGACGACACCAGTCTGTCACCTTTCTCAAAACGCCTATTGTTTAGCTTGTGATATAGCTGTGGAATGAGGACAGTTCTGAGGGCGAATAACTTCTGCTGTGGTTAGGGGGGACCGCGATATGATATCCAATCTGGGACCAATGTCCTCAGTCGGATGGTAGCGGGCCCTCCGTCCGCAGTGAACTGAATGCCGAGATACCTCCACTCCTCTTGAACGCTTTCAAGCTAGGACACGTGCGCGAACCTACACAGAAGCTTCCGTGATTCGATCACAGTACACTTCTGCTTGGTTGCCCCTTGACACTAACAGTAAAACACTTATTAGCGTTTAGGGTCAGCCAACGGACGCCAAAAGGAGACCGTGGTATCCAATAATGCCTGAAGGCCCTTCGGTGTAGAAGCAAAACAACACCAGATCGTCTGCGAACGCTGCAGCGTTTGTTGTGCATTTTCCGACCACTGACACCAATCTCGTCCGGTAGAGACGAGCAACCGGTCGATGACCAAGTTGAACATATGTGGAGACAAAGGGTCACCCTGCTTCACACCTCTAGCAGGGCGAATTCCTCTTGATCTCCAGCCTTTACCATTGAGACTAGTGCCACCTCCCAAGTACCACTACGTACGTAGTCAACAAAACCCGTTGGTGCACCATTACGCGGATAGGGTGTCAATTACCGCTGCGTGAGAACACAGAAGTCAAACGCTTTGCTTACATCAAGTGTCGCGATATAACACGACGCATGACGTCTATGGTGGTCCCTCAGGATTAAGTCAACTATTGCGTGTTATCGGCGCAACCGTCAGTAGAAGAACCCCCGCTGACGCGGATCCCAATCGACTGTATGGCTTGCATCGAGTGCCAAGATTGCATTGAGTTGTCTAACTATGACAGAAGGCACCGATATCGACGGAAGTCTTCTGGTCGGAATGCTTCTTACCGTCTTCGGATCATAACACCCACTGAAAACGTTCGAGCCATCCGCGTCGGGGAGAGAGTGTGATTTCAGTTAGGTTGCCGCACCAGAGATTGCATAAGGTTCTAATATGCTCGAAGCATAACACCACTGCTGAATACTCCTGCTATGTCTTGCCGATATCCGTCGGTCCGGGAGAGAGAAGTCAATGGCAAACTTCTCCACCGATGCATTCCGAGTCCCTGTAGTGGAATCTGAGGTGAAGAAGACCAAGCCCACTTATACTTACGGCGGCGCGTACGCTAGATAATATAGACGCTTGACAGCCAGCTTTTTATTAATGTAGGACCAACACGCGTACGATACATGGGACGCCTGAAACCGGTCTTTGTTCCAAAAGATCGGGCCGCATTCCACACATAGTGTCCAACAACTGGATTAGCATCTACGTTCCATGGCTCCTACGGATCATCAGCGGTCCCATTAAGTGGGAGAGTCATTTGATCTGCTAACGAAGGACATAGTCCACTCCATTGCTGCCGTTGACCCGAGAGTTACGCCGTTACTTGAATTTCTTCACTTTGACATTCAGAGCACTGGGGCAGAAATCACATTGTGTCCAACACCCGCTAGGGCCCATCACATGCTTTGTTTTAAATTAGACAGTCGGATTCCCGAAGTCCGTGGCCAGTTCTGAATTGATTCTTAATTGATAATCGTTATAATTAAAAGAACTAGCTGGTTGCCCAACTAGTATTCTTAAAAATTTTACAGAAAGTTCCACAATTGGCTACGTAACTAAAACTATCCGGAACAAGAAACTACCATAAATGATAGAAACTCTATTTACCCAGAACGAGCACATAAACCATGTTTATTGTTTCCCAATCAAGCCCGACTATCTCAATCTTCAGAGCCAATCCTTATCCCGAAGTTACGGATCTAATTTGCCGACTTCCCTTACCTACATTATTCTATCGACTAGAGACTCTTCACCTTTTGAGACCAGCTGCGGATATTGGTACGGCCTGTTGAGAAGTTTGCGTGTCCCCACCATAAATTTTTCAAGGTCCGAGGAGAAATATCGACACAACAGTATATGTCCATGCTCTTCTAGCCCATCTACCATATCTCTGCTGCGAAAGACTTCCATGGTAGTACGGCTATAAAACAGAAAAGAAAACTCTTCCGATATCTCTCGACGGCTTCTTTATGGTCGTATCCTGTTGCCAGGATGAGCACGAGGCCCATATTTAATAACAAACGGATACTCAACAGGTTACGGAATTGGAACGTATTCCCTTTCGTTCAAAATTATTCAAGTTTTTTAATTATGACAAAATATAAAATTTAGTTACTTTTTTTTACTTGAAAATTTTCGGCTTTCGCCTTGAACTTAGGACCGACTAACTCGTGATCAACCACTGTTCACACGAAACCCCTTCTCCACTTCAGTCCTCCAAGGTCTCATTCGATTATTTGCTACTACCACCAAGATCATGTACCAATGACGGCTCCATGCAGGCTTACGCCAAACACTTCTAAGCACACCATTGTATACTTCCTACTCACTAAAGTTTCAAAATTTATATACAAGTAATATAAATCATCTACTTTAAGCGGTAATGTATAGGTATACAACTTAAGCGCCATCCATTTTAAGGGCTAGTTGCTTCGGCAGGTGAGTTGTTACACACTCCTTAGCGGATTTCGACTTCCATGGATCGCACCGTCCTGCTGTTTTAAGCAACCAACGCCTTTCATGGTTTCTGGATGAGTTGTTAATTTGGGCACCGTTAACATTTACGTTTGGTTCATCCACAGCGCCAGTTCTGGCTTACCAAAAGTGCCCACTGGGCACATTATATCATAACCTTAAACTTCATATCAAGAAAGTTAAGGTTCTTACCCATTTAAAGTTTGAGAATAGGTAAGATCGGTTTCGACCCTAAGGCCTCTATCATTCGCTTTACCAGATAAGATTATTTTTATACAGGCAGTTAAATGCACAGCTATCCTGAGGAAAACTTCGGAAGAAACGCAGCTACTAGATGGTTCGATTGGTCTTTCGCCCCTATACTCAATTCTGACAATCGATTTGCACGTCAGAACTGTTTCGGTCTTCATCAGGGTTTCCCCTGACTTCAACCTGATCAACGTATAGTTCACATCTTTCGGGTCACAGCATATATTGCTCAAGGGTACGTTCCAGTTAGAGGCATAAAAATATAAATATTATTATACATATATATAGAACGCCCCGGGATTGCTTAATCAACTAAAATAGTTAAAAAACTAATCCCAAAAATAGTCAAGTAATTACGCCTATTAGGTTTTATATCCCAATAACTTGCACATATGTTAGACTCCTTGGTTCCGTGTTTCAAGACGGGTCCGAAGGATATCCTGAACTCTTTCGCATTGTTAATCATACAAGTGCTTTAATAACATAAAAATCAATGATAATCATGCCATTATAATAATCCGAAAAATGCACTTACTCATATAATCTATCAGCACTTTTCAAATTTTGAAATTTATTTTATGTTAAAATGCAAAGCACCTAATTTAAAATAACTCTTATCAAAATTGTTTGATAAATTCCAACATGCTAATAGATTACAATGTCCTTATATGGAAAAAATGCACACTATCGTTATAATATTGATTAAATATTACAATTCTAATGATGAATTTTTCCATAACGGATATTCAGGTTCATCGGGCTTAACCTCTAAGCAGTTTCACGTATATTTAACTCTCTATCAGAGTTCTTTTCACTTTCCCTCCACTCGGTACTTGTTTTACTATCGGTCTCATGGTATATTTAGTTTAGATGGAGTTTACCACCCACTTAGTGCTGCACTATCAAGCAACACGACTCTTTGAAACATCATCTAATAATCATTAACGTATACGGGCCTGGCACCCTCTTGGTAAATGGCCTCATTAAGAAGACTTAAATCGTTTAATTCTCATACTAGAATATTGACGTTCCATACACGCATCTCACATTTGCCATATAGACAAAGTGACTTAGTGCTGAACTGATTTCTTTTCGCTCGCCGCTACTAAGAAAATCCTTGTTAGTTTCTTTCCTCCCTAATTAATATGCTTAATCAGGGGGTAGTCCCATATGAGTTGAGGTGTTTAATTACACTTATAGACAATTCTCTGCCTATTTGAAAAGTATACTATTTTTTCTTGAAGTCCATAATATTCACAAAATTTATTCTTATACCATATTCGTTAGTAAGAGCAATTCCAGTTATATAAAATAATATATTTTATGCTAGACATTCCTCAATATTATTTGAATGAATAAAGAACATATAATTCTTCAAATTTCTCATGCAACAGAGTTTTAGTATTTCATCATTTATTATTCATATTATGGAATATTTAAGCGAGAACTTTTTAGATTCACACTTATATTATCCAATAATATACATGTGCTTAAAAATTCCGAAAAATTTTAAACAACTTATTATGCATAGTCTCTACAACCCTCAAACATATGCGTGTCCAAGCAGCACTAAAAAATATTAACAGTACATAACAGCATGGACTGCGTGGATATGCGTTCAAATGTCGAGTTCATGTGGTCCTGCAGTTCACACTAGACGCACCGTTTGCTGCGTTCTTTCATCGACCCATGAGCCGAGTGATTCCACCGCTTAGAGTGATACAATTTTTTTTTTTATTTCATTACGTCAAGAATATTTTTATTGAAAGAAATTAAAAATACACCATTTTACTGGCATATATCAATTCCTTCAATAAAATTTTTTTTTTATACCTAAATAAATGTTGCGAAATGTCTTAGTTTTTACATAATCGATAATAATAAGATATATGACAAGTATATTTTAGCTAAATTTATTTATTATGATCAACATATGTAAAGCGTTAACCTGCAAACAGGTACAACATTGTTTTTCTTTAGGTGTTGCGAACCAATGTATGCGCACTGGAATATGCACAATACATTTTGCAACGCATGTATATTATGGTACATATACACGCAGTTTTTTATTTTATCCAAAACACATAAAACACTCTTAATACAGTATATAATAATAATAATACATGACAAACGGTTTTTAGCTAATTTAAATTATTATATGTTGCATAATTGTATCTCATATGATTGAATAAAATATTTATATTTATTAGTTACATAATTTATTAAATATTGCAATTCCCTAAAAGAGAAAAACAAATTTAATTTATTAACGGTTAGATGCATTAAAACAATAATGATCCTTCCGCAGGTTCACCTACGGAAACCTTGTTACGACTTTTACTTCCTCTAAATAATCAAGTTCGGTCAACTTTTGCGAAACAACCGCAACACACAAGGCGTCACAGTGATCACGTCCGGAGAGACCTCACTAAATAATTCAATCGGTAGTAGCGACGGGCGGTGTGCACAAAGGGCAGGGACGTAATCAATGCGAGTTAATGACTCACACTTTACTGGGAATTCCAAGTTCATGTGAACAGTTTCAGTTCACAATCCCAAGCATGAAAGTGGTTCAGCGGTTTACCCGGACCTCTCGGTCTAGGAAATACACGTTGATACTTTCATTGTAGCGCGCGTGCAGCCCAGGACATCTAAGGGCATCACAGACCTGTTATTGCTCAATCTCATTATTGCTAGACGCAATTTGTCCATTTAAGAAGCTAGTGTCCTTATAATGGGACAAACCAACAGGTACGGCTCCACTTATATAAACACATTCAAACACAATAAACATTTTACTGCCACCATGAATGAAGGCTATATAAGCTTCAACACCATAATCCTGAAGATATCTATTTAATATATTTGAGTCTCGTTCGTTATCGGAATTAACCAGACAAATCACTCCACGAACTAAGAACGGCCATGCACCACCACCCATAGATTCGAGAAAGAGCTATCAATCTGTCTTACACACTTATGTTCGGACCTGGTAAGTTTTTCCCGTGTTGAGTCAAATTAAGCCGCAGGCTCCACTCCTGGTGGTGCCCTTCCGTCAATTCCTTTAAGTTTCAGCTTTGCAACCATACTTCCCCCGGAGCCCAAAAGCTTTGGTTTCCCGGGAAGCGACTGAGAGAGCCATAAAAGTAGCTACACCCAATTGCTAGCTGGCATCGTTTATGGTTAGAACTAGGGCGGTATCTGATCGCCTTCGAACCTCTAACTTTCGTTCTTGATTAATGAAAACATCTTTGGCAAATGCTTTCGCTTAAGTTAGTCTTACGACGGTCCAAGAATTTCACCTCTCGCGTCGTAATACTAATGCCCCAAAACTGCTTCTATTAATCATTACCTCTTGATCTGAAAACCAATGAAAGCAGAACAGAGGTCTTATTTCATTATCCCATGCACAGAATATTCAGGCATTTGAAGCCTGCTTTAAGCACTCTAATTTGTTCAAAGTAATTGTACCGGCCCACAATAACACTCGATGAAGAGCACTAATGCAGGTTTTTAAATAGGAGGAACATATAAAAAAGTACAAGTACCTAATTATATATAAGAACTCCACCGGTAATACGCTTACATACATAAAGGTATAGTACTAACTACAATTGTAAGTTGCACTACCCGTATGAAGCACAAGTTCAACTACGAACGTTTTAACCGCAACAACTTTAATATACGCTATTGGAGCTGGAATTACCGCGGTGCTGCACCAGACTTGCCCTCCAATAGGTCCTTGTGAGGATTTAAGTGTACTCATTCAATGTACAGGGCTCGGATATGATCCTGTTTGTTATTTTTCTCACTACCTCCCGAGCTGGGAGTGGGTAATTTAGCGCCGCTGCCTTCTTAGATGTGGTAGCCGTTCTCAGGCTCCCTCTCCGGAATCGAACCCTGATTCCCCAGTACCGTTGCAACCATGGCTAGTCCTAGATCACTACTCAAAGTTGATAGGGCAGACATTTGAAGCATCTGTCGTCGGTACGGACCATACGATCTGTGTTATCTAGAGTTCAACCAGTTAACGATCTTGCGATCGCTTGGTTGTTAGCTAATAAAAGCACACGTTCCAGAAGGTCCGTTGTTTTAATTGCATGTATTAGCGTCTAGAATTACCAAGTTATCCAAGTAAAGCTGTTAACGATCTAAGGACATAACTGATATAATGAGCTTTTGCGGTTTCACTATTTAATTCGTGATGTACTTAGCATGCAAGGCTTAATCTTTGAGACAAGGCATATTAACTAACTGCAGAGATTTTTTTTCAAAAACCCCAAGGAATTTTTTTAATTGGTTTTTTCATTTCCCATTTGGTTAATAATATATTTAAATATAATCTACATAATCTTCCAAATATGTAAAATACATGCACAATCACAAAATTTTTGAATAACAAACGATACATATTTCAATAATTGTATATATATATCTGTCTATACTTGACATGTACTATATACGAATGTCCATAATTTAGATGGCATTCACGTTCGCTAGTTATAATTCACAATTGTTATAATAATATATATATACTTATATATAAAATATATGATAGCATATAATCGTTCAAAATATCATTTTTATTTTCAACTACAAATATTATATCACACAGCATATTTATATTTAAATTCATTAATTGAATATAAAATTATTTTATTTTGATGACAATTGATAATTTTATCTAATTCTGCATTTACGTGTAAACAATATTATATTAGTAAAAACTCCGTCCACAATAGTGTCCTAGAGGATTTTCAATTATTCACAAAATATTAATTCTTTAGCTACGAAACACGTCTTCTTTTGAAAAAGACATTTAAATACATTTATGCTTATATAATAGTAATGAATTATATAACGCATATAATAGTAGTATCAATTTTTATATCGGATGAGACTAATAATTAATTAATAATAACATAATTATTACTTAATATGCAAACTGAAATATATGCATCCAATACATATATACGTGATGAGCACACACTGCCACCATGTATAGGTTTTTGTGACACGTTTTCTACAATGCTCTTATGTTTATTTAGTATTACCATCTAACGTATCTTTTTGTTGCACAATTTAATAATACAAGTAAAAACAGTCATTATTTTTAACTTTTTTAATCATATTGCCTTCTATATGATTATTTTCATATATTATTTATATATGACTTATGCCGGCAAGACTCACTCCATTATACATAGTCATAATATATTTTCCACTTGTGAAATTTTTCTCATATGACATGCCTGCTCTCGACATCACCACCCCTATATAGGTTTTGTGACACGTTTTCTACAACAGCTCATTTTACTAAGGTATACCACCTAATGTATCTTTAGTTGCACTAATTTAATAAATGCAACAGTTAAACTTCATTATTTTTAACTTTTTAATCATATTGCCTTCTATATGATTATTTTCATATATTATTTATATATGACTTTGACCCGGCAAGACTCACTCCATATACATGTCATATATATTTTCACTTGTGAAAATTGTTCTCATATGACATGCCTGCTCGACATCACCACCCCTATATAGGTTTTGTGACACGTTTTCTCAACCAGCTCATTTTACTAAAGGTAATACCACCTGATCTTTATGTTTTGCACTAATTAATAATGCAACAGTAACTAATTATTTTTAACCACCCAATCATATTGCTTCTATATGATTATTTTCATATACTTATTTATATATGACTTAGCCGGCATGACACTCCATTATATAGTCATATATATTTCAACTTGTGAATTTTTCTCATATGACATGCCTGCCGACCTCACCACCCCTATATAGGTTTTGTGACACGTTTTCTACAATGCTCTTATTTTATTTAGTATTCCCATCTAACGATCTCTTTTTTGTTGCACTCATTATAATACACATAAAACTTTCAATTATTTTTAACTTTTTAATCATTATTGCCTTCTATATTGATTATTTTCATATAATTATTATATATACTTTATGCCGGCAGACTCACTCCCAATACATAGTCATATATATTTCACTTGTGAAATTTTTCTCATATGACATGCCTGCTCGACATACACCACCCTTATATGGTTTTGTGACACGTTTTAACCACTCCATATTATAAGGTATACCACCTAATGTATCTTTATTGTTGCACTAAATTTAATAATGCAACAGTAAAACTTCATTAATTTTTAACTTATTTTAATCATATGCCTTCTATATTGATTTATTTCATATAATTATTATATATGACTTATGCCGAGCATTACACTCCATACATAGACATATATATTCACTTGGAAGTTTTTCCATACAAATTTTCAGTAGAGATACCTCGTGTCGAACGATCTCCTCTCTCTCAAAGATTGGAACTCATTACTCTTTCGGCGTGTTCTTAGAACCTTTCACTTACATCATATGGCCACCTTGAAAGTTTCAATTAAAAAACCATTTACCCAAGTCCAAAAAATTCTTTTCTCAAGTTAAATTCAAAATCTATAATTTCATTTTATTTAAAAACAACTGATATAAAATGATATTATAAAAAGTTTTCTCTCCTTCAATTTCTCATATGTTGAAATTCATTGTCAACGTTTGAAACTCATTATCTCGGTACGACCTTCATATCATATGGCTGCCTAGTTCAATAAAAAATTCGACCAAGTCCAAAAACTTTTTTTCTCAAGTTATAAATTCAAAATCTATCTCTATATTAATAAACTGTATTAAAATATATTAAAAAGTTTTTCTTCATTTTCATATGTTTGAATTTTTTTCAATGTTGAACTCATATCTCCGG
>NW_026263473.1:20000-21200 GCF_009650485.2 Drosophila albomicans | reverse complement strand
TCTCCGCATCTGACATAAAAGCTTCTTTTGTCGAGGTAGGATTGCAGAAATGCGTAATGGGGTGAGCAGGTTTCTCTGTAGTTAAGCAGTAGCGCTGGGTAGCCAGATCTGTCGGAAAGCTTGCTTCACGTCAAGCCATTACGCGCAGCAGTAGTTCTTCTCCTCGAATGCGTCCAGTATCACTTTGACTAAACGGTGGCATTGTTCCGGGGGTGGAGTGAGAACGCCTGAAGCCAAACTGGTGATCCGGAATCAACCCAGCTTCTTCCAGCACTGGCAATACTCTCGCGCAAAAATACTCTTTCGAGTATTTTGGAGAGTATCGACAGCAAACTTAATCGGACGATAAGAGCCAAGATGGCTTCAGGTTTTCCAGTTTGGTATATAAGAATTACCTCTGCCTCGTTTCCAGATGGTTGGAAAATGTCCTAGCTGAAAGCACCCTGCTTATATGTTGGCGAGGAGTTGTAGGCAGGGAGGGGAAGAAGCTTAACAGCCAGTGCTTCAATGCCATCAGCGCCGGCGATTTGTCTTGAGTCCTCGATCTCAAGTTTGACCTCATCCACCTAGACCATAGCTAGCTCTTCGGTTGTTGTTGTGTTCTTCATTCTAATAGTTGTTAGGGCACGTTGCCGTAGCTGAGATATACAGGCTTCAACTATCTTCAACATGGGCGTTTCATCGGCTCTGTGCGCTCGGGTGCTCAGGTAGCTAGCTCGTTCTTGCATCTGTGCGGCACCAGCGCCACTAGTTCGCTGGACTGGTGGTTAACTCTGCACTGGTTGGTCAGTCTTATATGACGAGTGAGCTTTTCTCAGTGCAGAAGTTGTTGCTGTGAGATAGTACAAAACCTTGGCATACATCCTTGGTGCAGTGTGTGCTCTCATCACGTATATATGTATTGATGCATATATTTCAGTTTGCATATTAAGTAATAATTATGTTATTATTAATTAATTATTAGTCTCATCCGATATAAAAATTGATACTATTATATGGTTATATAATTATTACTATTATATAAGCATATAATGTATTAAATGTCTTTTTCAAAAGAAGACGGTGTTTCGTAGCTAAAGAATTAATATTTTGTGAATAATTGAAAAATCCTCTAGGACACTATTGTGGACGGAGGTTTTTACTAATATAATATTGTCTACACGTAAATGCAGAATTAGATAAAATTATCAATTTGTCATC
>NW_026263473.1:0-17500 GCF_009650485.2 Drosophila albomicans | reverse complement strand
ATTTAAATTAGCTAAAAACCGTTTGTCATGTATTATTATTATTATATACTGTATTAAGAGTGTTTTATGTGTTTTGGATAAAATAAAAAACTGCGTGTATATGTACCATAATATACATGCGTTGCAAAATGTATTGTGCATATTCCAGTGCGCATACATTGGTTCGCAACACCTAAAGAAAAACAATGTTGTACCTGTTTGCAGGTTAACGCTTTACATATGTTGATCATAATAAATAAATTTAGCTAAAATATACTTGTCATATATCTTATTATTATCGATTATGTAAAACTAAGACATTTCGCAACATTTATTTAGGTATAAAAAAAAAAAAATTTTTGAAGGAATTGATATATGCCAGTAAAATGGTGTATTTTTAATTTCTTTCAATAAAATTATTCTTGACGTAATGAAATAAAAAAAAAAAATTGTATCACTCTAAGCGGTGGATCACTCGGCTCATGGGTCGATGAAGAACGCAGCAAACTGTGCGTCATCGTGTGAACTGCAGGACACATGAACATCGACATTTTGAACGCATATCGCAGTCCATGCTGTTATGTACTTTAATTAATTTTTTAGTGCTGCTTGGACTACATATGGTTGAGGGTTGTAAGACTATGCTAAATAAGTTGTTTAAAATTTTTCGGAATTTTAAGCACATTGTATATTATTGGATAATATAAGTGTGAATCTAAAAAGTTCTCGCTTAAGATATTCATAATATGAATTAATAAATGAAAATACTAAAACTCTGTTGCATGAGAAATTTGAAGAATTATATGTTCTTTATTCATTTCAAATAATATTGAGAGAATGTCTAGCATAAAATATATTATTTTATAAACTAGAATTGCCTCTTATTAACGAATATGGTATAAAGAATAATTTTGTGAATATTATGGACCTTCAAGAAAAAAATAGTATATTTCAAAATAGGCAGAGAATTGTCTATAAGTGTAATTTAAACAACCTCAACTCATATGGGACTACCCCCTGAATTTAAGCATATTAATTAGGGGAGGAAAAGAAACTAACAAGGATTTTCTTAGTAGCGGCGAGCGAAAAGAAATCAGTTCAGCACTAAGTCACTTTGTCTATATGGCAAATGTGAGATGCAGTGTATGGAACGTCAATATTCTAGTATGAGAAATTAACGATTTAAGTCCTTCTTAAATGAGGCCATTTACCCATAGAGGGTGCCAGGCCCGTATAACGTTAATGATTATTAGATGATGTTTCCAAAGAGTCGTGTTGCTTGATAGTGCAGCACTAAGTGGGTGGTAAACTCCATCTAAAACTAAATATAACCATGAGACCGATAGTAAACAAGTACCGTGAGGGAAAGTTGAAAAGAACTCTGAATAGAGAGTTAAATAGTACGTGAAACTGCTTAGAGGTTAAGCCCGATGAACCTGAATATCCGTTATGGAAAATTCATCATTAGAATTGTAATATTTAATCAATATTATAACGATAGTGTGCATTTTTTCCATATAAGGACATTGTAATCTATTAGCATGTATGGAATTTATCAAACAATTTTGATAAGAGTTTATTTAAATTAGAGTGCTTGCATTTTAACATAAAATAAATTTCAAAAATTTGATAAAGTGCTGATAGATTATATGAGTACAGTGCGTTAATTTTTCGGAATTATATAATGGCATGATTATCATTGATTTTATATGTTTATTATAAGCACTTGTATGATTAACAATGCGAAAGATTCAGGATACCTTCGGGACCCGTCTTGAAACACGGACCAAGGAGTCTAACATATGTGCAAGTTATTGGGATATAAACCTAATAGCGTAATTAACTTGACTATTATTGGGATTAGTTTTTTAACTATTTATAGTTGATTAACGCAATCCCGGGGCGTTCTATATAGTTATGTATAATAATATTTATATTATTTATGCCTCTAACTGGAACGTACCTTGAGCATATATGCTGTGACCCGAAAGATGGTGAACTATACTTGATCAGGTTGAAGTCAGGGGAAACCCTGATGGAAGACCGAAACAGTTCTGACGTGCAAATCGATTGTCAGAATTGAGTATAGGGGCGAAAGACCAATCGAACCATCTAGTAGCTGGTTCCTTCCGAAGTTTCCCTCAGGATAGCTGGTGCATTTAACTGTTGTATAAAATAATCTTATCTGGTAAAGCGAATGATTAGAGGCCTTAGGGTCGAAACGATCTTAACCTATTCTCAAACTTTAAATGGGTAAGAACCTTAACTTTCTTGATATGAAGTTTAAGGTTATGATATAATGTGCCCAGTGGGCCACTTTTGGTAAGCAGAACTGGCGCTGTGGGATGAACCAAACGTAATGTTACGGTGCCCAAATTAACAACTCATTCAGAAACCATGAAAGGCGTTGGTTGCTTAAAACAGCAGGACGGTGATCATGGAAGTCGAAATCCGCTAAGGAGTGTGTAACAACTCACCTGCCGAAGCAACTAGCCCTTAAAATGGATGGCGCTTAAGTTGTATACCTATACATTACCGCTAAAGTAGATGATTTATATTACTTGTAATATAAATTTTGAAACTTTAGTGAGTAGGAAGGTACAATGGTGTGCTTAGAAGTGTTTGGCGTAAGCCTGCATGGAGCCGTCATTGGTACAGATCTTGGTGGTAGTAGCAAATAATCGAATGAGACCTTGGAGGACTGAAGTGGAGAAGGGTTTCGTGTGAACAGTGGTTGATCACGAGTTAGTCGGTCCTAAGTTCAAGGCGAAAGCCGAAAATTTTCAAGTAAAAAAAAGTAACTAAAATTTATATTTTGTCATAATTAAAAAACTTGAATAATTTTGAACGAAAGGGAATACGGTTCCAATTCCGTAACCTGTTGAGTATCCGTTTGTTATTAAATATGGGCCTCGTGCTCATCCTGGCAACAGGAACGACCATAAAGAAGCCGTCGAGAGATATCGGAAGAGTTTTCTTTTCTGTTTTATAGCCGTACTACCATGGAAGTCTTTCGCAGAGAGATATGGTAGATGGGCTAGAAGAGCATGACATATACTGTTGTGTCGATATTTTCTCCTCGGACCTTGAAAATTTATGGTGGGACACGCAAACTTCTCAACAGGCCGTACCAATATCCGCAGCTGGTCTCCAAGGTGAAGAGTCTCTAGTCGATAGAATAATGTAGGTAAGGGAAGTCGGCAAATTAGATCCGTAACTTCGGGATAAGGATTGGCTCTGAAGATTGAGATAGTCGGGCTTGATTGGGAAACAATAACATGGTTTATGTGCTCGTTCTGGGTAAATAGAGTTTCTATCATTTATGGTAGTTTCTTGTTCCCCGGATAGTTTAGTTTACGTAGCCAATTGTGGAACTTTCTTGCTAAAATTTTTAAGTAATACTAGTTGGGCAACCAGCTAGTCTTTTAATATAACGATTATCAATTAACAATCAATTCAGAATCCGACTGTCTGGTCTAATTAAAACAAAGCATTGTGAGCCTAGCGGGGTGTTGATGCACAAGCGGGTGTTGGACACAATGTGTTTCGGCCCAGTGCTCTGAATGTCAAAGTGAAGAAATTCAAGTAGCTCTCTTAGGAGAGATTGGAGGATCAATGGGTTCTGCAGAAGGAATAAATGGTTCATTTATCAGCAATGCAAGTGGACTACCGTCCTTCGTTAGTCAGATCAAGTCGATCATAGGCAACATGTGCCCCACTTACTTTGTGGCCTCCTCGTGGTTTCCTCCGGGGCTGGACCGATGTAGTTTCGGCAGCAGCGAATATGAGCGGCGAAGGGGCCATTGGGTTACCACCCGATGGTCCTGAAAAATGATGTGCAAACTTAAATAACATGCCTCGGATAGCTGAAGTTATCAGTGAATTCTTCCTACGCATCCGTAGGAACCCATCAGGGAAGGACGTAGATGCTAATCCAGTTGTTGGACATCTATGTGTGGACATGCGGCGATCTTTTGGAACAGACCGTTTAAGGCGTCCACAGTGCGTCAGCACAAAAGACAGGCTTGATGAGCTTCGTACGCGTTGACGTGAAAACCAGGTGTGTGAGGAGAATTGGCCATGATGCTTGAGCTCTCATAGCAATGGCGAGAGGTTCATTAATAAAAAGCTGGCGTTGCAATTTCCGAACGCAGCGTCGATGCTATAAAAAGTGTCGACAGAGGATAATTATAAGGCAAAATCGAGCAGCTAAGAGGGCAAGCGGCTCTTATCCCCGAAATTAGTGAACCACAAACCATTACGCGCCGCCCTAGTATATAAGGCTTGATTCTTCTTCTTCAATGTCAGAGTCGGTTCCAATCACACCATCGATACATTCGGACGACGTCCTCATGCGGATACTGCGGGGGCTTCGGCCCTGTGGGATTGTAATCGATCGTGGAGAGTCGAGGTTCTGCAATCTATCATTGATGGAGCGCAGACTTTCGGGCAAGAAGCAACTCTCCAGTGTTTGTCTAACTATCTCCTGGAAATTTTTCCGAATCGAAACGAAGGTCCGGTTTCGGCGAGAGTCTTTCCTGAGCCTCGCAATAGGAGACAAAAAATAGAAGGCAGCAGTTCGCTAGGGTTCAGCGTAACTGGGACAAACATAAAGGTCGATGCATTGGATCCTTGCTTGCAGGACCCGACGAGTCGGGTAATGCCAACCCAAGAGATTATGGAACCCATACTGGAGAGAAGTCATGACACAGCAGAGCCTTTCCTCTTGCAATAGCACCGTTGCCCCATATGGGACACTTGCTTGAGGGGGTTATGGTCACCTATTACGTCTAGGACCTGCAATTGCATCAAGTGCCATTGACTTCTTCTCCCGGACCGGACGGAATATCTCCAAGAACTGCCAGGAGTATTCCCAGTGGTGTTATGCTTCGCATAATGAACCTTTATTCTCTGGTGCGGCAAACTACCCACACTCTTCGAATGGCTCGAACCGTTTTCATCCCGAAGACGGTAAGAGCATCCCGACAGAAGACTTCCGTCCGATATCGTGCCTTCTGTCATAGTTAGACCAACTCAATGCCATCTTGCATCTCGATTGGCCTCATCAGTCGATTGGGATCCGCGTCAGCGGGGGTTTCTTCCTACTGACGGTTTGCGCCGATAACGCGACAATAGTTGACTTAATCCTGAGGACCACCATAGACGTCATGCGTCGTGTTATATCGCGACACTTGATGTCAGCAAAGCGTTTGACTCTGTGTCTCACGCAGCGGTTAATTGACACCCTATCACGCGTATGGTGCACCAACGGGTTTTGTTGACTACGTACGTAGCTTGTACTTGGGAGGTGGCACTAGTCTCAATGGTAAAGGCTGGAGATCAGAGGAATTCGCGTCCCTGCTAGAGGGTGTGAAGCAGGGTGACCCTTTGTCTCCACATATGTTTCAACTTGGTCATCGACCGGTTGCTGGCAGGTCTCTACCGGACGAGATTGGTGTCAGTGTCGGGAAATGCCAAAACAAACGCTGCAGCGTTCGCAGACGATTTGGTGTTGTTTGCTTCTACACCGAAGGCCTTCAGGCATTAATTGGATACCACGGTCTCCTTTTTGGCGTCCGTTGGGCTGACCCTAAACGCTAATAAGTGTTTTACTGTAAGTGTCAAGGGGCAACCGAAGCAGAAGTGTACTGTGATCGAATCACGGAGCTTCTGTGTAGGTTCGCGCACGTGTCCAAGCTTGAAGCGTTCGGAGGAGTGGAGGGTATCTCGGCATTCAGTTCACTGCGGCGGAGGGGCCCGCTACAATCCGACTGAGGACATTGGTCCCAGATTGGATATCATATCGCGGTCCCCCCTGAAGCCACAGCAGAAGTTATTCGCCCTCAGAACTGTCCTCATTCCACAGCTATATCACAAGCTAACCCTTGGTTAGTGTGGCAATAGGCGTTTTTGAGAAAGTGTGACAGACTGGTACGGTCGGTCGTAAGGAAATGGTTAGATCTTCCTATGGATGTGTCAGTAGCATTCTTCCATGCCCCCCACACAAGTGGGGGTCTCGGTGTTCCCTCAGTTCGAAGGACAGCTCCAATGCTGCGCATACAGAGGCTAACGAACATAAAATGGCCCCACCTCGAGCAATCCGAGACGGCCAGTTCGTTCCTTTAGTGCGGAAATTCGGAGGGCCGAGATAGGTGCAAGGCATCGGGAGACGCGGCTCTGGATACACGCCTTTTTGATCGATTCGTACTGGGCGATAGGTTGCACTCCTCTGTTGATGGTAAGCGGTCTCCGTGAAGCAGGGCGTTATGCTCCGCAACACGGGTTGGGTTGTCGCACCCACCACGTTTGTTAACTGGAAAGCCTTATTTGAATGGGATCAAACTGCGGATAAATTGCCCTACCCACGCGGTCTCGTACCACGAGGGGAAGGCACGAATTGGAGAGGCAGTGTCGTGCAGGATGTGATTGCTCCCGAATCACTAAACCACATTCTGCAGAAGTGTCATCGTACCGCATGGGAGGCGGGTGGCTAGACACAACAGTGTAGCTAATTATCTCAAGCGGGGACTTGAGACGAGAGGCTACTCTGTCATTGCTGAACCAAGTCTGCGGGAGAGAACAGGATATATAAGCCGGACCTGGGGGTGTTCCGACCAGATCACACTATAGTGATCGACGCTCAGGTTGTGACTGACGGAGCTTGATCTTGGACCAAGCTCATCAGAGTAAGGTGAGATCTACGACAGACAGGACGTACGAACGGCTCTGGTTCGGGATTATCGGGCACATGAGGACATTAAAATCGTTTCTGCTACGCTTAAACTGGAGGGGCATCTTGGAGCTATCGGTCGGTAAAACGACTGAGAGCACTGGGAGTCCTTAACGCTAGGTGATAGCAATATTATCATACCAGGGTGGTAGATGCGGAGGTTCTGCCGGCTTTAAGACGTTTCATGTTCATAACTGGGATATCGCAAGGAGTGGCGTTAGCACCGAGGTCTTACTTTTCCTCATTGAAAGTCAACTACACTGGCCAACATCTATTGTGTACAAAGTTAGGGAAACAGTTCATATACGGTTGCATTCATATATGGCATTGTTGTGTGTGGGCAAATCATTTCCTACAAAAATAAAAAAAAAAAAAAATAGCACTGCCTCGTCATCTAATTAGTGACGCGATGAATGGATTTAACGAGATTCCCTACTGTCCCTATCTACTCAGTTGCGAACGAACTCCGAAGTGAGCAGACGTGCGTTCCGTGCGCTCCGTAACGAAATCGCGTACACGATAAAAACAGTGCCGACAAGACGGAATGTGGTGTCCCGTGCTCGGGAACCTAAACGCAAATAATTGGATAGAAATAGTGCGTTGACACTTTAGATTTTCCGAGAATTTAATTTCTTTGTGGAAAATTAAACACGTGCGTGAAAAGTTCTAGTTTAGTTCTAGTTTAGTCATTCCTATCTCTTTTTTCAGTGAATAGCAATAAAGAAGAAGAAGAAGAATAAGAAAGTTGAGAAAGCTCACAGTTTTTGTCACAGACAAGCTGTTAATTTGGACCTTACACTGAGTACACTGCTTGCCACAAGTGTTACTGGTTGCACTGCTTGGCGTTTTACTGCTTGCAGTATTTCTTCTGCGGTTGTTGTGATTAACAATAAATGCGCGAATGTCGTGTGTGTAGCGAGTCTGAAATGTCCATTTCAGAGGGATCGCCAAAAAGTGAAGAGAGAGCACAGAGCTAGGGCTGCCGCCCTCTTTGGTCGAGCACGATGCTCCTGCTGGTCTCCTTCATTGGAGCAGCCCTTCAACGATGCTGATCCGCGCTGGAGTGTGCTGAAGGCAATGGAGTCTGCCTCTATGCACTACGGTGGCTATCAGCTGAATAGCGGCCTGCCTGTAGACTCGCGGTAAGGTCGCTGTGCTGCGCTGATGCTGGCTCAATGGCGCCAGAAGCGGCCGCTGTCTGCGCCGCTGGAAATGGCGCCGAGGCTCGCCGTTGGAGGCAACTGCCCGCTTGCGAGGCTGTGTGACCGCGCTAGTTGTGCGAATACGCACGTTTTGGAGACGAAGGTGCGTGTGCACAATCAGCTGTTGCGCTGCTGCGCCTTTTACGGCCCCAAGTACGAGTGTGCTGGCACCAGAGCTGTCTTCCGCGTTGACCCGTTGCCGCACCTCGAAATGCTCCTGCAGCCAAGAAGCCGTGAAACGTGGTCGGCTGTTGTGGTGACGAGCAAGGACCCGACAGTGTCGGCAAGGAGTATTGCCGATAAAGGTAATGAGCCAAGTTGCTCCAGCTCTTGGCGTTAGGGTTCACGAAATCGTGAATTGAAGCGCGGTGGCGCCGTCATTCGTACCGACCGTCAGACATGAAATCAATAAACCAGTGGTGGCACAACGCGATAGTTCACACTGATGCCCGCTTTGTCTGTCTCTTGTGAGGTTAGAGCGCAACCGTGGAGTGAGGTCGAAAGTCACCGTGTTCGACGTGGACACAGGCTTATTCTACCGAAGTCTTCATGACTTTGAGCTCTATGCAGAACCACTTCAAGGAGGAGTTCTCGCCGTCGGCCTTTCAGAAGATGGTGCATATGGCGTCGAAGCCGTGGTCGGGTCACTGACTGGGTGTCAAGAATCAATCTGACACTAGAATGTGACGAAAGGCGCAAGCGTGCTTGATAAGATCCGCGACGAGTTCTACAATCAAGTGGTTTTTTCCTTCGCTTGTAGGTCGGCTCGTCCGAACATACGCGTGTCATCGCTGTTGGGATTCGACCACAAGTTTCACAATGCCGATTGAAAAACGAAGTATGCCGCCAATGCGGCAGACCGGCCATGTAGCGTTTGAAATGTGCTAGCCGGTGGACTGCCGAAACTGCCGTTTCAAGGGGCTTCCCTCCGGGCATTCACATGCTGTCGGAGACGTGCCCATATAATGGTGCGGTCTTAGCAGGGTGCAAGCTAGACATGTAAAATGTTTAGCTTCATCCAAGCTAATTGTGGTCGAGGTCGAGCCGGTACCGTGTTGAGTTTGCAACTCGGGTGCGAGGTCCCGCCACATGTTCGCTTTGGTGCGATAACCATACGCGTCGAACAAATGAACACGGCATTACGGGCATTTCAGCCGGGTATGCGTGTGTTTGGTCTGATCGGCTGATCTGTGAAGGCGCTCCATCTTTCTTTGGACGACCCAAATCAACACTAGCATGCCAAAATAACTGTATGCCAGTATTGAGTCGCTCATCACGGACTTTGGCGTATGCGTGAAGATTCACTGGAAGATTGGCTCAATCTTCTGAAGCTCCGTGTACTGCCAATACAACACTGATTTGGAACCGTACCTTGCGTATCTAGATGCCGTTGCTACTACTGGCTGGTAGCAATCCGGTTATCTTCTGCTTGGATGCGAAATGCAGTGTCCCCTTGTTGGTTCAGCAAATCGCTCGAGCGTGCTCTCCGTGACGACTTGAACCGGCCGAAGGGGTGAGCTGTGACCGAATGGGATTCTAGGAATCCCGAGCCGGCGTTACAGAGCTCTAAATGAGGTCAGTAGTTTGTATACGTTCGTAACCACTCGTGCCGACAGTGATATATCGACCGTCACGATGCCAACGAAGCAGCGCTTATGTGGGCCGCATTGACTGGAGAGTAGGACGAGTGGACCTCAGTGACCACACACGATTGTGTTTGAGAGGTGAGCGAGACCCAGAGACACAGTGAGAGCGATGCTCCTGTTCCCGTCCTTGGAACTCTCCAATGCACGATTGGCAGTCTTTCCGTGGTGAGCTTGTATGCAAGATTGAGAATTCCCGCAGACTACACGGAGATTGTCATTGATGACCAGGTTCTGCAACGCGTGCACTGACGTGCACAGTGTATGCGACCTTTATCTCTCTCGAGGCCTTTTCCGGAAAGTGGTGTTGGTGGAATGCCAACCTCGAGTACGAAGGCCGAAGAGTTCAGGAGACTGAGGCGGCCGGCTAGCAGAATGCTCGTCGTCGTGGCCCAGCGTGAAAGCAGGGCGACTTGCTACCGAACCCGAATCCTGCGGATCTCCGTGTGGTCATTCAGTCAGTACAAGAAGCTTATTCTGTGCAAAAGAGCAGACACTGCGCGTCGCATTCGTTGGAGATAATCGGTGGTGACCCCTGGGGGCATGTCTACAGGATTGCCGATCGTCACATAACGGAATTCCGAGCTGGGCTGTCCTACGAGGTAAATGGCGAGCCAGCTAACATGGCACGACTTCGTGCGAAGTGCTCCTCCGTAACTTTTTCCGCCGTTGCGGAGTCGAAAGTGCACCGTATAAAATTATGCCACCGGAATTTGTTTTCCCAGGCATGTTATCGCTTCCCCACACTCGACTGAGTACGACTGTGATGTGCTTGTGTCTGACCACCTACGGAGCACGCTCGCCTGGCATGGACGCGCACACTGAGTGATCTGTAAAGAGTGTTGGCGTCTGCTATCCGCAAGCATCTTACAGCGTGATTCCCGCTGTTTAGCCGGAGGACATTTTCCCTTCGAGTTTAAACGGCCCGGCGCGTTGTGCCACTTCTCAAAGGCGGCCCGATAAGGGACAGGAGCGATCCTGGCTCTTATCGTGGTTATGTCTATGCTTACGTCTTTGGTAGGTGCTTCGAGGGATATCATGGTCAGCCGAATGAAGGACATGCTCCCGGAGGGTGCAGATGCGAATTTGGATTTCAACCTGGACGCTGTGATGGAGGATGCCTGGAGACACGTGAAGAGTACTTCGCGCCAGCCCGGCCAAGTATATGTACTCGGAATCTTCGTGGATTTTCAAAGGAGATTTGGGACACGTGGAGTGGGACCTGTGCTACGGCCGGCTGATCGACTTCGCTGCGAGAAGCCAGCTTGTGGGCGAAGCTTCTTCTCTCGGCAGAGAGTTGTTTGCACGTCAGCAGATACGAGAAGCATCTTGTGGTGACCAGAGGTTGCCCACAGGGCTCATCAGTGGTCCCATTCATTTGGAAACTCATGATGGATGGCTTCTTCGGCGCTTGGAGCCTTGTGCAAACTGCAGCGCGTATGCAGTTCCGACTTGCTACTTCTCGTGAGGGAAATCCCGAAACGATCTGGAGTCGAAAGAGCGGAGTACATGTTCCATCGTAGGAGCTTTGGACGGAACACGAGTAAGGCGTGTCGCGTTCACAGTAAGACGGCTTCATCATGCTCTGAAAGGCCAATTAAATATCGGCTATAGCATCCGGGTACGGTTTGCTGGAGCAGCCTGCCCTACGTTGACAAATACCGGTATCTGGCATCACGGCGGTCGGCGAGTTGACTGATTTCAACCCGCATTATGTGCGTCTTATACGTTGATCGGCTGAGCGGCGTCGTCGTGGTGTTTTGGCACGCGTACTGACGGGTCGACTGGTGGATTCAGTCCCGCGCCAGCGGACCATTTACACTGCTGGACTCATAGGTGCCTTGCTGCGCTAAATTTGGTTGCCTCAGTATGGTATAAGCCACGGCGATGAGACGAGTAAGGGCGGATGCACCTACTGTCTGCAAAGGCGCATCCTTCTTGGCATTCTACCGGTGGCCTACAGTGTCCACTGTGGCGCTACAAGTTCTGCTGGGTTTCCCCGTTTGTGCTGGCTGACCAAGAAATTTGGCAATAGTTTCAAACTCAAGCGCATCACCGCTGGCAGATAGAGCCGACTGGCTGTTTGGTCAAGATCTGTCGGGTCCTTGATCACAAGCAGAAGATGGCGATGCTGGACGACCGTGTGCTGCAGGAGTGGCAACAAGCAGATGGACTAATGGTGATGAACCGTCCGGGTGACTCATCTCTTTTATCCCGGATGCTGGGTTCGTCTCAGCAGGCGAGACTTCCGCGTCCGCCTACGTGCTGGATTCCTGCCTGACAGGCAGCATGGATCGGCTGAATGCCATTTCTACATGAGAGACTGTCTAAGCGGGAACGCCTGCATGTCTATGCGGTGCGGATAGCGAAAGATTGCGCTGCACGTTCTGTGTTGTATGCCCTCCATATATGCAGATTTGCGTCACTCGATGGACATTGGGATTCGAATAAACCTGCATGGCGTCTGGAGGGGTTTCTGGCAGCATCGGTGGCGACACAGAAGAGGCTATTGCGCATATGCCGTGCACCAAGGCGATCGGCAATGCCGATGCGACGAATGGGCCTGCAGTCCGGCCTTGAATGGCTAAAACTGCATCCGGCAAAATTCCTCACATGTTATCCCTGTACAGTCGTATGAGGCGACGATTAATGTTGCTGTCAGTCCCGAGCTGAATGGCTCTAAAACTGCATTCACCCGTATGTGGTTGGCGGTTCTTAGAATTCCTCCACAGCAGCTATATCCCTGGCTCGTCTATGAGGCGCGGACTAAACGGATATTTCTTTTTGGGCTGTCGTCCGAGCTGAAAAGCTAAAACATGGCCTCACGTGTGGATGACGGGTCTTAGAACTTTCACCACTAGTGGACTCCAACTATCGTACGAGCGATTCTCGAGGTGCGTCACCAACGCTAACTGTTTGGAGTTTAATTGGTTTAGTACCTTGTGTTACGAAATTACTGACCGGAGGTCATCTGGTACACGGGAGACCAGAGGTGCACCGCGGGACTTTTGTCCGTCTGGCACGGTATGTGCGCCTTCGGGAGCAGTCGACTGGTGCGTGGTTTATATCCAAATGCGGACGAGAGCGGAGTGCTCGACGTGGAGTGCGTATACAACCGGTTGCGTGAACCACAGATCGGGCAGAGGTTTTAGGTGCGCCTCGCTCCCCGCACACAGGAGGAAGTGTCCCAGTCCAAACCAACTGGCTCTTCAAATGTGTACCTGCGGTGAATTCCAATGGGGCGCTGAATCATGCTTAAATTGATCCCTGTGCTCGGGCACCGTGTGATAAGTCACTTGTGACAGTGCACACGTAAAACACCGGAATTTATATGTCCCTATCTACTATCTAGCGAAAACCCACAGCCAAGGGAACGGGCTTGGAATAATATAGCGGGAAAAGAAGACCCTTTGAGCTTGACTCTAAATCTGGCAGTGTAAAGGAGACATAAGAGGTGTAGATAAGTGGGAGATATTAAATTTCGGTTTAGTATCGACAATGAATACCACTACTCTTATTGTTCCTTACTACTTGATTAAATGGACGTGTATCATTCCTAGCCATTTATACGGATATATATTATTATATCTTATGGTATTGGGTTTGATGCAAGCTTCTTGATCAAAGTATCACGAGTTTGTTATATAATCGCAAACAAATTCATTAATGAGAGAGTGCATTTATGTGTTCTTAAATTAAAAATTTGGTATAACTCCAATTACTCAGGTATGATCCAATTCAAGGACATTGCCAGGTAGGGAGTTTGACTGGGGCGGTACATCTCTCAAATAATAACGGAGGTGTCCCAAGGCCAGCTCAGTGCGGACAGAAACCACACATAGAGCAAAAGGGCAAATGCTGACTTGATCTCGGTGTTCAGTACACACAGGGACAGCAAAAGCTCGGCCTATCGATCCTTTTGGTTTAAAGAGTTTTTAACAAGAGGTGTCAGAAAAGTTACCATAGGGATAACTGGCTTGTGGCGGCCCAAGCGTTCATAGCGACGTCGCTTTTTGATCCTTCGATGTCGGCTCTTCCTATCATTGTGAAGCAAAATTCACCAAGCGTTGGATTGTTCACCCATGCAAGGGAACGTGAGCTGGGTTTAGACCGTCGTGAGACAGGTTAGTTTTACCCTACTAATGACAAAAACGTTGTTGCGACAGCATTCCTGCGTAGTACGAGAGGAACCGCAGGTACGGACCAATGGCACAATACTTGTTCGAGCGAACAGTGGTATGACGCTACGTCCGTTGGATTATGCCTGAACGCCTCTAAGGTCGTATCCGTGCTGGACTGCAATGATAAATAAGGGCAATTTGCATTGTATGGCTTCTAAACCATTAAAAGTTTATTATTCATTTAATAGACGACGATGGATGTGATGCCAATGTTACATATAACATAGTAAATTGGGAGGATCTTCGATCACCTGGTGCCGCGCTAGTTATATATTAAAACATTATTTAATACAATGACAAAGCCTTGAATCAATTGTAAACGACTTTTATAACAGGCAAGGTGTTGTAAGTGGTTGAGCAGCTGCCATACTGCGATCCACTGAAGCTTATCCTTTGCTTGACGATTCGATAAAATATATATGTTTAAGGCATATATAAAAAAAATATTATATATATATATATATATATAAATATGCAAAATTGTATGCATAATTATTAATTATGTGTTATACAATTACGCATATAAGAAGAAAATTTATATAATATATAAATATATTATATATATATATAAATAAATAATATATCTATGTGTACAAAATATACTTGTGTATTTTAAATATGCATTTATTTAGTATGCGTTAGTTATATATATTTATTTGGTAGCAAAAGGAACGCCATTATATTAGTGGCCGAAAATTAATAATATGCATAGTAAGTATATCTATGTATACAAAAATACTTGCATATTTTATATATGCATTTATTTATTATGCGTTGGTTATATATATTTATTTGGTAGCAAAAGGAACGCCATTATATTAGTGGCGAAAATTAAGAATATGCATAGTATATCTATGTGTACAAAATACTTGCGTATTTTATATATGCATTTATTTATAATGCGTTGGTTATATATATTTATTTGGTAGCAAAAGGAACGCCATCATATTAGTGGCGAAAATTAAGAATATGCATAGTTATCTATGTGTACAAAATACTTGCGTATTTTATATATGCATTTATTTAGTATGCGTTTAGTTATATATATTTATTTGGTAGCAAAAGGAACGCCATTATATTAGTGGCGAAAATTAAGAATATGCATAGTATATCTCTATGTATACAAAATACTTGCATATTTTATATATGCATTTATTTATTATGCGTTGGTTATATATATTTATTTGGTAGCAAAAGGAACGCCATTATATTAGTGGCGAAAATTAAGAATATGCATAGTATATCTATGTGTACAAAATACTTGCGTATTTTATATATGCATTTATTTATTAATGCGTTGGTTATATATAATTTGGTAGCAAAAGGAACGCCATCATATTAGTGGCGAAAATTAAGAATATGCAAAGTATATAATATGTGTACAAAATACTTGCGTATTTTAAATATGCATTTATTTAGTATGCGTTAGTTGTATATATTTATTGGTAGCAAAAGGACGCCATTATATTAGTGGCGAAAATTAAGAATATGCATGTATATCTATGTATACAAAATACTTGCATATTTTATATATATGCATTTATTTATTATGCGTTGTTATATATATTTATTTGGTAGCAAAAGGACGCCATTATATTAGTGGCGAAAATTAAGATATGCATAGTATGGTATATCTATGTTGTACAAAAATACTTGCGTATTTTAATATATGCATTTATTTATTATGCGTTGGTTATATATATTATTTGGTAGCAAAAGGAACGCCATTATATTAGTGGCGAAAATTAAGAATATGCATAGTATATCTAATGTGTACAAAAATACTTTTTAAATATGCATTTATTATACTTATTATATATATATAATTGTAGCCATAAGATTTCATTTATTAGTGGAGAAAATTAGATATGCATGGTTATCTATGTGTACAAAATATGTGAATTTTTATATTTATTTGGTAGCAATTATGAATTTGGTAGCCCGAAGGACGCCATCATATCAACTAGTGACATAAAATTAAAACATATATGTTGTATCTATATAAAAAAAATATATTTTACATTTATGTATTTATCTATATGAATTAATAAACTGAGATATTAATTATTGACATTTATTTCATGACAAAATTATGTGTTTGGTAGCAATTATAAATGAAAAGAATACATCATATTAGTTGGACTTGCAATTTATTGAAATTGAGACTATGAGAGAGATGAGTTCAACTATTGACAAAAAATTTCAACATATGAAAATTGAAGAAAAACTTTTTAAATAGCATTTTATACAGTTTATTAATATAATGAGATAAGATTTTGAATTTAACTTGAGAAAAAGATTTTTTTTGACTTGGTGAATTTTTTATTGAACTGCAGCCATATGATATGAGGTTCTACGAGAGATGAGTTCAACTTTGACAAAAATTTTCAACATATGAAAATTGAAGAAAAACCTTTTTAATTATCATTTTATACAGTTTATTAATATAATGAGATAAGATTTTGAATTTAACTGAGAAAAAAATTTTTTGGACTTGGTGAATTTTTTTATTGAACTTCAGCCATATGATATGAGGTTCTACCGAGATATGAGTTCAACTATGACAAAAATTTCAACATATGAAAATTGAAGAAAAAACTTTTTAAATATCATTTATACAGTTTATTAATATAATGAGATAAATTTTCTGAATTTAACTTGAGAAAAAAATTTTTTGACTTGGTGAATTTTTTATTGAACTGCAGCCATATGATATGAGGTTCTACCGAGATATGAGTTCAACTTTGACAAAAAATTTTCAACATATGAAAATGAAGAAAAACTTTTTATATATCATTTTATACAGTTTTTTTAATAAATGAGATAAGATTTTGAATTTAACTTGAGAAAAATTTTTTGATTTGTAAATTTTTTGGACTTGGTAAATTTTTTATTGAACTTCAGCCATATGATATGAGGGTTCTACCGAAATATGAGTTCAACTTTGACAAAAAATTTTCAACATATGAAAATTGAAGAAAAACTTTTTAAATAGCATTTTATACTGTTTATTATTATAATGAGATAAGATTTTGAATTTAACTTGAGAAAAAAATTTTTTTGACTTGGTGAATTTTTTATTGAACTACAGCCATATATATGAGAGTTCTACCGAGCAAATGAGTTCAACTTGTACAAAAAATATTCAGACATATGAAAAATTGAGTAATAAAAAACTTTTATATATATCATTTTATACATTAGTTTTGGTAATTTCACAAGTGAGAATATATAACTGACCTTAAGGGTTGGTGAGGTGGAGTGTATTTTCATATTGAAATACTGGCAATATACTATGTCTATAAGAGTTAATACCGATAAGTATATGATTATATATGACAAAAATCATATAACCAAGGCATATGATTTATACAAAGTATTGATACCAAATAATGAAGTTTGCATGACATGTTGTATTATTAAAATAGTGCCAACATAAAGATACTTGAGGTGGTGACCTTAAGTAAAGATGACGCGGGTAGAAAAGTTGTTCAAAACCTAATGGGTTGGTCTGAGGTCGGGCAGGCATTGTCATATGAGAAATTTCACCAAGTGTGAAATATATATGTCTATGTATATGGAGTGTAATCCGGATTAAGCATATATAAATAATAATTAAAATAATCATACTAATAGAAGGCAATATGATTTAAAAAGTAAAAAAATGAAGTTTTACTGTTGCATTATTAAATTAGTGCAACATAAAGATACATTAGTGGTATACCCTTAGTAAATGAGCTACGGTTGTAGAAAACGTGTCACAAC
>NW_026263472.1:0-29480 GCF_009650485.2 Drosophila albomicans | reverse complement strand
TGCGTTGGGGTCGATTCTTGCTTGAGGTGGGCGGCTGGGTTAACTGAGGTTGCCTGCCTTGGTGGGCCAAAACCTCTTCCGCTCTCCTTGTTAAGGTGGACAGCTTGTGATTGGGCCGTGCTGTGCCCTCTGCAGTTAAGCAGAAAGCCGGTTCCACTCGGCTTTCTTTGCATTCACACTGGGCTGTTACGGCTCCACAACTTTACGAAACGATTTGGTTCGAAGCGCGCCGGTGCAATCTTTGGGCTATGCGAAGGCTGCACCGGTAGCATTGGGGACATCGTTTGAATTTATTGGCGTTCAACCGTGACCATGGTGCTGCATATCCGTTGATCTGGTCATACCTCCTTATTGTTTCATTGACCGCTCCCAACTCTACGAAAAGAGGGTTTAGGCTATCTTTGTACCCTTTTATTGGGATTGTGGAAGCATGCCCTGAACCTTGTGCCGTGGCGCCGCATGTCCTCTTGAGTCTTTCCAAATCGGATCGAGTGGTGGAGCCTTTGAATGACCACCCGGTAGGCCCGTTCATCTCGGTTAAAGGTGGTGGAATCCTATTTTTCTATCGCTCAAGAAAGTCTTTGTTTGTAAAGCCATCGCTGTTGGCAGTCATTGACCTCGAGGAAGTTATTCTGCTGGGCTTGTATGTGGACCTCTAATCTGTTGCCTAAGCGCCAAGAGTGTTTTGGATAGGTCTGAGCTGGTACATGCCGGATGAAGAAATTGGCTGCTGGCTTGGATTCCTTGGGTGCCTTTTTCTCTTGGTCATGCTTTTTGGATGTCTCTTAGGGAGCTGCGTGTCTCTATCGTGTAATCATCAACTAGAATCTGTTTCATCATCGTTCCTCAGATAGGGACTTCCAATGAGTTATTTAAGTCTGCTTTCATTAATGCAGACATAAAAACAACTCTGGCTCCTCGCTGGTGGCTGGCCTTGTCTCCTATCGGCTTTTTGCATTCCTGACGCATTTATTTCTCCAGGCTCGGATGCATGGAGTCACTATTTTTATATTTGATGTTGCCCTTTCTCTCTAGGCCGCGGGCTTGCCAGCCTCCATGGTGAGAAACTGACCCGCGAATTCGAATCTTGAAGGAGTTCGAAATTCGCGCCAAGCGTCTTGAGTTTGCTAATTTTCTCGTTCGTGCTTGGGTCGATTCGTTTGCGACCTTTGCTTAAACAGCTGAACCGACACAGCGTTTGTGTCCTTGCTATATCGATGGTTCGTGACTTGAGATAGCGTTTGATGTTTTTGCTATCAATTGTTCGTGTCTGGTGGCGATGTTCGCGACTTGCTAAAAAGCTGACACCGAGCTTTTAGTTTAGGAGTCTTTATTAAAGCTTGGAACTTTATTCACGGCGCGCGCTCAGACTTGCGTAAAGTCGAACACTGTGGATTTCTTCCAAGCTTTTTAAACAACACAAAGGTCGGATTAGCTTCAAAACTTGGATTTCCACGCCACCTCGTATGTTATTTTCTGCAATTGGAAAAACTCGCATTTTTCCTCGCCCTGTCACTGCTCACCTAAATTATTCGCACCTTTGTTGCATATTTGGATTCCCACACAGGGAAAACTCTAAATTCCTCGTCCTCTAGCTCGCACCCTGTTTTTAAGTAGGCTTCTATGCTTTCTCACGAGGAGCACACACCGGAGAAGCACGTCTGTCTCACCTCTCGAAAGCTCGATACGCACTAAATCCTATACATGGTCGGGCAGTCGTGTGCTCCATACACCGGTATGATATGTACCTTTCGGATGCACATCTATCATTCAGTTTGTCCATATTTAAGTAATAATTTGGTAGTCATTAATTATTATTTCTCATCGATATTAGAAATTGAACCATTATCATGGTCTATTATAATTAATCCGTATATATACCAATAATAGACTGTAAATTAAAAATGTCTCTTTTCAAAAAGAAGGACCGGTGCTTTCGTCTAGCTAAAGAGATTAATATTTTGGAATAATTGAAACAATCCTCTAGGGACACTATTGGTGGGACGGAGGTCTTTTTATAATATAATATGTCTACACGTAAATGCAGAATTAGATAAAATTATCACACATTTCACATAAAAATAATTTCCTATTCAATAATGAAATTTAAATTATAATATGCATGTGTGATGATAATATTATTTAGTAAGTTGAAATAAAAGATATTTTTGAACGATTATATGATCATATATATTTATATATAAGTATATATATTTATTATAAACAATTGTGATTATAACTAGGCGAACGTGAATGCTATCTAATTATGGCCACATTCGTATAGTACTGTCAAGTATAACATATATATATATACAATTATTGAATATTATCGTTTGTTATTCAAAAATATTTGTGAGTTGTCAATGTATTTTACATATATTGAAGATTTATGAATTTATATTTTAAAATATATTACATAATGAAATGAACATTATTCTGGTTGATCCTGCCAGTAGTTATATGCTTTGTCTCAAAGATTAAGCCATGCATGTCTAAGTACACACGAATTAATAGTGAAACCGCAAAAGGCTCATTATATCAGTTATGGTTCTTAGATCGTTAACAGTTACTTGGATAACTGTGGTAATTTCTAGAGCTAATACATGCAATTAAAACACGGACCTTCTGGGAACGTGTGCTTTTATTAGGCTAAAACCAAGCGATCGCAAGATCGTTACACTGGTTGAACTCTAGATAACATGCAGATCGTATGGTCTCGTACCGACGACAGATCTTTCAAATGTCTGCCCTATCAACTTTTGATGGTAGTATCTAGGACTACCATGGTTGCAAACGGTAACGGGGGAATCAGGGTTCGATTCCGGAGAGGGAGCCTGAGAAACGGCTACCACATCTAAGGAAGGCAGCAGGCGCGTAAATTACCCACTCCCAGCTCGGGGAGGTAGTGACGAAAAATAACAATACAGGACTCATATCCGAGGCCCTGTAATTGGAATGAGTACACTTTAAAATCCTTTAACAAGGACCTATTGGAGGGCAAGTCTGGTGCCAGCAGCCGCGGTAATTCCAGCTCCCAATAGCGTATATTAAAGTTGTTGCGGTTAAAACGTTCGTAGTTGAACTTGTGCTTCATACGGGTAGTGCAACTTACAATTGTAGTTAGTACTATACCTTTATGTATGTAAGCGTATTACCGGTGGAGTTCTTATATATAATTAGGTACTTGTACTTTTTTATATGTTCCTCCTATTTAAAACCTGCATTAGTGCTCTTCATCGAGTGTTATTGTGGGCCGGTACAATTACTTTGAACAAATTAGAGTGCTTAAAGCAGGCTTCAAATGCCTGAATATTCTGTGCATGGGATAATGAAATAAGACCTCTGTTCTGCTTTCATTGGTTTTCAGATCAAGAGGTAATGATTAAATAGAAGCAGTTTGGGGGCATTAGTATTACGACGCGAGAGGTGAAATTCTTGGACCGTCGTAAGACTAACTTAAGCGAAAGCATTTGCCAAAGATGTTTTCATTAATCAAGAACGAAAGTTAGAGGTTCGAAGGCGATCAGATACCGCCCTAGTTCTAACCATAAACGATGCCAGCTAGCAATTGGGTGTAGCTACTTTTATGGCTCTCTCAGTCGCTTCCCCGGGAAACCAAAGCTTTTGGGCTCCGGGGGAAGTATGGTTGCAAAGCTGAAACTTAAAGGAATTGACGGAAGGGCACCACCAGGAGTGGAGCCTGCGGCTTAATTTGACTCAACACGGGAAAACTTACCAGGTCCGAACATAAGTGTGTAAGACAGATTGATAGCTCTTTCTCGAATCTATGGGTGGTGGTGCATGGCCGTTCTTAGTTCGTGGAGTGATTTGTCTGGTTAATTCCGATAACGAACGAGACTCAAATATATAAAATAGATATCTTCAGGATTATGGTGTTGAAGCTTATATAGCCTTTCATTCATGGTGGCAGTAAAATGTTTATTGTGTTTGAATGTGTTTTATATAAGTGGAGCCGTACCTGTTGGTTTGTCCCATTATAAGGACACTAGCTTCTTAAATGGACAAATTGCGTCTAGCAATAATGAGATTGAGCAATAACAGGTCTGTGATGCCCTTAGATGTCCTGGGCTGCACGCGCGCTACAATGAAAGTATCAACGTGTATTTCCCTACCGAGAGGTCCGGGTAAACCGCTGAACCACTTTCATGCTTGGGATTGTGAACTGAAACTGTTCACATGAACTTGGAATTCCCAGTAAGTGTGAGTCATTAACTCGCATTGATTACGTCCCTGCCCTTTGTGCACACCGCCCGTCGCTACTACCGATTGAATTATTTAGTGAGGTCTCCGGACGTGATCACTGTGACGCCTTGTGTGTTGCGGTTGTTTCGCAAAAGTTGACCGAACTTGATTATTTAGAGGAAGTAAAAGTCGTAACAAGGTTTCCGTAGGTGAACCTGCGGAAGGATCATTATTGTTTTAATGCATCTAACCGTTAATAAATTAAATTTGTTTTTCTCTTTTAGGGAATTGCAATATTTAATAAATTATGTAACTAATAAATATAAATATTTTATTCAATCATATGAGATACAATTATGCAACATATAATAATTTAAAATTAGCTAAAAACCGTTTGTCATGTATTATTATTATTATATATACTGTATTAAGAGTGTTTTATGTGTTTTGGATAAAATAAAAACTGCGTGTATATGTACCATAATATACATGCGTTGCAAAATGTATTGTGCATATTCCAGTGCGCATACATTGGTTCGCAACACCTAAAGAAAAACAATGTTGTACCTGTTTGCAGGTTAACGCTTTACATATGTTGATCATAATAAATAAATTTAGCTAAAATATACTTGTCATATATCTTATTATTATCGATTATGTAAAACTAAGACATTTCGCAACATTTATTTAGGTATAAAAAAAAAATTTTATTGAAGGAATTGATATATGCCAGTAAAATGGTGTATTTTTAATTTCTTTCAATAAAAATATTCTTGACGTAATGAAATAAAAAAAAAATTGTATCACTCTAAGCGGTGGATCACTCGGCTCATGGGTCGATGAAGAACGCAGCAAACTGTGCGTCATCGTGTGAACTGCAGGACACATGAACATCGACATTTTGAACGCATATCGCAGTCCATGCTGTTATGTACTTTAATTAATTTTTTAGTGCTGCTTGGACTACATATGGTTGAGGGTTGTAAGACTATGCTAAATAAGTTTGTTTAAAATTTTCGGGAATTTTAAGCACATTGTATATTATTGGATAATATAAGTGTGAATCTAAAAAGTTCTCGCTTAAGATATTCATAATATGAATTAATAAATGAAAATACTAAAACTCTGTTGCATGAGAAATTTGAAGAATTATATGTTCTTTATTCATTTCAAATAATATTGAGGAATGTCTAGCATAAAATATATTATTTTATAAACTAGAATTGCCTCTTATTAACGAATATGGTATAAAGAATAATTTTGTGAATATTATGGACCTTCAAGAAAAAAATAGTATATTTCAAAATAGGCAGAGAATTGTCTATAAGTGTAATTAAACAACCTCAACTCATATGGGACTACCCCCTGAATTTAAGCATATTAATTAGGGGAGGAAAAGAAACTAACAAGGATTTTCTTAGTAGCGGCGAGCGAAAAGAAATCAGTTCAGCACTAAGTCACTTTGTCTATATGGCAAATGTGAGATGCAGTGTATGGAACGTCAATATTCTAGTATGAGAAATTAACGATTTAAGTCCTTCTTAAATGAGGCCATTTACCCATAGAGGGTGCCAGGCCCGTATAACGTTAATGATTATTAGATGATGTTTCCAAAGAGTCGTGTTGCTTGATAGTGCAGCACTAAGTGGGTGGTAAACTCCATCTAAAACTAAATATAACCATGAGACCGATAGTAAACAAGTACCGTGAGGGAAAGTTGAAAAGAACTCTGAATAGAGAGTTAAATAGTACGTGAAACTGCTTAGAGGTTAAGCCCGATGAACCTGAATATCCGTTATGGAAAATTCATCATTAGAATTGTAATATTTAATCAATATTATAACGATAGTGTGCATTTTTTCCATATAAGGACATTGTAATCTATTAGCATGTATGGAATTTATCAAACAATTTTGATAAGAGTTTATTTAAATTAGAGTGCTTGCATTTTAACATAAAATAAATTTCAAAAATTTGATAAAGTGCTGATAGATTATATGAGTACAGTGCGTTAATTTTTCGGAATTATATAATGGCATGATTATCATTGATTTTTATGTTTATTATAAGCACTTGTATGATTAACAATGCGAAAGATTCAGGATACCTTCGGGACCCGTCTTGAAACACGGACCAAGGAGTCTAACATATGTGCAAGTTATTGGATATAAACCTAATAGCGTAATTAACTTGACTATTATTGGGATTAGTTTTTTAACTATTTATAGTTGATTAACGCAATCCCGGGGCGTTCTATATAGTTATGTATAATAATATTTATATTATTTATGCCTCTAACTGGAACGTACCTTGAGCATATATGCTGTGACCCGAAAGATGGTGAACTATACTTGATCAGGTTGAAGTCAGGGGAAACCCTGATGGAAGACCGAAACAGTTCTGACGTGCAAATCGATTGTCAGAATTGAGTATAGGGGCGAAAGACCAATCGAACCATCTAGTAGCTGGTTCCTTCCGAAGTTTCCCTCAGGATAGCTGGTGCATTTAACTGTTGTATAAAATAATCTCTTATCTGGTAAAGCGAATGATTAGAGGCCTTAGGGTCGAAACGATCTTAACCTATTCTCAAACTTTAAATGGGTAAGAACCTTAACTTTCTTGATATGAAGTTTAAGGTTATGATATAATGTGCCCAGTGGGCCACTTTTGGTAAGCAGAACTGGCGCTGTGGGATGAACCAAACGTAATGTTACGGTGCCCAAATTAACAACTCATTCAGAAACCATGAAAGGCGTTGGTTGCTTAAAACAGCAGGACGGTGATCATGGAAGTCGAAATCCGCTAAGGAGTGTGTAACAACTCACCTGCCGAAGCAACTAGCCCTTAAAATGGATGGCGCTTAAGTTGTATACCTATACATTACCGCTAAAGTAGATGATTTATATTACTTGTAATATAAATTTTGAAACTTTAGTGAGTAGGAAGGTACAATGGTGTGCTTAGAAGTGTTTGGCGTAAGCCTGCATGGAGCCGTCATTGGTACAGATCTTGGTGGTAGTAGCAAATAATCGAATGAGACCTTGGAGGACTGAAGTGGAGAAGGGTTTCGTGTGTGAACAGTGGTTGATCACGAGTTAGTCGGTCCTAAGTTCAAGGCGAAAGCCGAAAATTTTCAAGTAAAAAAAAGTAACTAAAATTTATATTTTGTCATAATTAAAAAAACTTGAATAATTTTGAACGAAAGGGAATACGGTTCCAATTCCCGTAACCTGTTGAGTATCCGTTTGTTATTAAATATGGGCCTCGTGCTCATCCTGGCAACAGGAACGACCATAAAGAAGCCGTCGAGAGATATCGGAAGAGTTTTCTTTTCTGTTTTATAGCCGTACTACCATGGAAGTCTTTCGCAGAGAGATATGGTAGATGGGCTAGAAGAGCATGACATATACTGTTGTGTCGATATTTTCTCCTCGGACCTTGAAAATTTATGGTGGGGACACGCAAACTTCTCAACAGGCCGTACCAATATCCGCAGCTGGTCTCCAAGGTGAAGAGTCTCTAGTCGATAGAATAATGTAGGTAAGGGAAGTCGGCAAATTAGATCCGTAAACTTCGGGATAAGGATTGGCTCTGAAGATTGAGATAGTCGGGCTTGATTGGGGAAACAATAACATGGTTTATGTGCTCGTTCTGGGTAAATAGAGTTTCTATCATTTATGGTAGTTTCTTGTTCCCCGGATAGTTTAGTTACGTAGCCAATTGTGGAACTTTCTTGCTAAATTTTTAAGAATACTAGTTGGGCAAACCAGCTAGTTCTTTTAAATTATAACGATTATCAATAACAATCAATTTCAGAACTGCACGGACTTGGGAATCGACTGTCTAATTAAAACAAAGCATTGTGATGGCCCTAGCGGGTGTGACACAATGTGATTTCTGCCATGCTCTGAATGTCAAAGTGAAGAAATCACAGTAACGCGGGTCAACGGCGCGGGGGAGTACTATGACTCTCTGAAGGAGGATCAGATTGGGTCTGCGGCAGGGAAATGGTTCATTTATCAGCAATGGCAAAGTGGACTACCGTCCTTCGTTAGTCAGATTTCAGTCGAACTCAAGGCAACACTGTGCCCCACTTAACTTGTGGCCTCCTCGTGGTGTCCTCCTGGTGCTACCGATGTAGTTTCAGGCCAGCAGCGAAAATGAGCGGCCGAAAGGGGCCATTGGGTTACCACCCCCGATGGCCTGAAAAACTTGATGTTGCAACTTAAATAACATGCCCGGATAGCTGAAAGTTATTCAGTGAATTCTCCTACGGCATCCGTAGAGCCCATCAGGGGTGAAACGTAGATGCTAATCCAGTTGTTGGACATATATGTGTGGATCGCGGCGATCTTTGGAACAAAGACCGGTTTAGCGGTCCACATGTCGCTGTCAGCACAAAGACAGGCTTGATGAAGCTTCGTACGCGTGCTTGACGTGCAAAACCCAAGTTGGTGTGAGGAAGAATTGGCCATGATGGCGAGGAGGAACTTGAGCTCATAGAAAATGGGTCGAGAGGTCATTAATAAAAAGCTGGCGTGGCATTTTCCAGAACGCGCGTCGATGCTATTAACAAGTGTTCGACCAGGCGATTAATTAATTAAGGAAAAATCGAGCAGCTAAGAGGGCAAGCGGTCTCTTATCCCCTGAAATTAGTGAACACAAACCATTACGGCGCCGCTCTAGTATAAGTGGGGCTTGAGTCTTCTCTTCAATGTCAGAGTCGGTTCCAATCACACCATCGATACATATCGGACGATCCGTCCTCATGCGGAATACTGCGGGCTTCGGCACCTGTGGGATGTAATCGATCGTGAGAGAGTCGATGGTTCTGCCAATCTATCATTGATGGAGCGCAGACCTTCGGCAAAGAAGCTACTCTCTCCAGTGTTATGTCTAACTATCTCCTGGAAATTTTTCCGAATCGAAACGAAGGTCGGTTATCGCCGAGAGTCTTTCCTGAGCTCGCAATAGGAGACAACATAGAACGGCAGCAGTTCGCTAGGGTTCAGCGTATAATGCGGACAAAAGGTCGCCCGATGCATTGGATTACTTGCTTGCAGACCCGACGAGTCGTTAATGCCAATCCAAGAGATTATGGAACCATACTGGAGAGAAGTCATGACACAGCAGAAGCCTTTCCTCTTGCAATAAGCACGTGCCCCATATGGGACACGTTGCTTGAGGGGGGTATGCGTCACCTAATTACGTCTGGGACCTGCAATTGCATATCAAGTGCCATTGACTTCTTCTCCCGGACCGGACGGAATATCTCCAAGAACTGCCAGAGTAGTATTCCCTATGGTGTTATGCTTCGCATAATGAACCTTATTCTCGGGTGCGGCCACAACTACCCACACTCTTGCGAATTGGCTCAGAACCGTTTTCATCCCGAAGACGGTAAGAGATCTCCGACCAGAAGACTTTCCGTGTCGATATCGGTTGCCTTCTCGTTCATAGTTAGACAATCAATGCATCTCTTGGCATCTCGCGATGGGCCTCATCAGTCGTATTGGATCCGCATGTCAGCGGGGGGTTTCTTCCCTACTGTACGTTGCGCCGACGATAACGCGACAATAGTTGACTTAAATCCTGAGAGGACCCCATAGACGTCATGCGTCGTGTTTATATCGGCGACACTTGATGTCAGCATAGCTGTTTGCTCTGTGTCTCACGCAGCGGTAGTAATGACACCCTATCGCGTTATATGTGCACCAACGGGTTTGTTGACTTACGTACGTAGCTTGTACTTGGAAGGTGCACTAGTTAGTCTCAATGGTAAAGGCTGGAGATCAGAGGAATTCGTCCCTGCTAGAGGTGTGTGAAGCAGGGTGACCCTTTGTCTCCACATATGTGTTAAACTTGGTCATATCGACCGGTTGCTCAGGTCTCTACCGGACGAGCATTTGGTGTCAGTGTCGGAATGCCAAAAACACAACGCTTTGCAGCGTTCGCAGACGATCTGGTGATTGTTTGCCTTCTACACCGAAGGGCCTTCAGGCATTATTGGGTATACACGGTCTCTCCTTTTTGGCGTCGTTGGGCTGACCCCTAACGCTAATATAGTGTTTACTGTTAGTGTGTCGAAGGGCAACCGAAGCAGAAGTTACTGTGTATCGATTCACCGGAGCCTTCTGTGTAGGTTCGCGCACGTGTCCAAGCTTGAAGCGTCGGAGGAGTGGAGGTACTCCCGGCATGTGCATTCACTGCGGACGGAGGGCCCGCTACAATCCGACTGAGGACATTCAGCGTCCCGATTGATTATCATATCGCGGTCCCCCTGGAAGCCACAGCAGAAGTTATTCGCCCTCGAACTGTCCTCATCTCGCTATATCACAATGCTAACCTTGGTAGTGTCTGGCAATTAGGCGTTTTGAGAAAGTGTGAAGACTGTACGGTCCGCGCTTCGTAAGGAAATTGGTAGATCTTTCCCTAGGACTGTAGTCAGTAGCATTTCTTCCCATGCCCCCACCACACAGTGGGGGTCTCGGTGTCCCTCAGTTCGAAGGACAGCTCCAATGCTGCCATACAGACTATACGAACATAAAATGCCCACCTCGAGCAACCCGAGACGGCCAGTTCGTTCCTTAAGTTGCGGAAATTCGGAGGGCACGAGATAGGTGCAAAGGTCATCGGGAGACGCGCTCTGTGGATTACACGCCTTTTGATCGATGCGTATCTGGCGGATAGGTTGCACTCCTTCTGTTGATGGTAGCGGTGCTCCCGTGAAGCAGGCGTTATGCTCCGCAACACGGGTGGGTTGTCGCACCCACGCGTTTGTTAACTGGAAAAGTTATTTGAATCGGGATCAAACTGCGGATAAATGCCTACCCACTCGGTCCGTACCACGAGGGGAAGGCACGATTGGGAGAGGCAGTGTCGTGCACAGGAATGTGATGCTCCCGAATCACTAAACACACTTCTGCAGAAGTGTCATCGTACGCAATGGGGAGCCGGGTGGCTAGACACAAACAGTGTAGTAATTATCTCAGCGGGGACTGAGACGAGAGGCTACTCTGTCTTGCTGACCAAGTCTGCAGGGAGAGAACAGGATATATAAGCCGGACCTGTGGGTTTCCGAGCCAGATTTCCACATATAGTGATCGACGCTCAGGTTGTGACTGACGGACTTGATGCTTGACCAAGCTCATCAGAGTAAGCGTTGAGATCTACGACGAGGACAGGCGTACGAACGGTCTGGTTCGGGATTACGGGCACATGAGGACATTAAAATCGTTTCTGCTACGCTAAACTGGAGGGGCATCTGGAGCTATCGGTCGGTAAAAACGACTGACGCAGACTGAGTCCTTACCGCTGGTGATAGCAATTATATGATCAGTACCAGGGTGGTAGAGGCGGAGCTCTGCGGCCTTTAAGACGATCATTGTCATATACTGGATATCGCATCAGGAGTGGTTAGCCCGAGGTTACTTTCCTCATTGAAAGTCAACACACTGGCCAAATCTATTGTGGACAAAGTCAAAGTAAAGGGAAAACAGTCATAGACGCTGCCATCATATAGGATTGTTGATCGTGGGGCAAATTTTCATTTCCTACAAAAAAAAAAATAGCCCAAATGCCTTCAGTCATCTAATTAGTGACGCGCATATGAATGTGACTACATCGAAGTATTCTTCCTACTGCTTCCCTATCTACTTTTGGCCGTTGTGGTTGCTGGCAGGGTGGGACTGTAGTAAAGAATACCAAACCAAGTGGACCCCCACTTATCGTAAAAGGCGATTAAGGATACGGGCACCAACGTTACTGTTTGGAGTTTAATTGGTAGTATAGTAGCAAATACGGACACACTGACCAGAGGTATTTTTTCTGGGTTACCACGGGAACCAGGTGCCTGCGGCCGTTGTCCGTACCTGGTATTTGGTGCGGCCCTTCGGGGAGTATCGTGGTGGCTGTGGTGTTCAAAGCGGCAATTGGAGGATTACTTATCAGGCGTGGGATTGCAGTAACGTATCCAACCGGTTGCCCGATAACCAAAAATCCGGAACGAGGTTTTAGGTGGGCCTTACGCTCACACCACACAGGAGGAAGGTGTTCCAGTCCAAACAATGGGCCCTTCCAAAGTTGGACAAACATCACACCATTCCAACATGCAAAAAAAGAAACCCTCGATCCGTACCCACCTCTCGCCTCGCGCTCCTAGACTAGCCGCATGCCACCTACCACGAGAGTGTTCGGAGCCGCTAGTAGGTGCAAAGGATCGGAGAGAACGGCTATACCGCCTTTGATCGTTAGCGTGGCTGAGTTGCACTCGCTCTGTTGATCGCAGTCCCGAAGCATGGGCGTTATGCTGCGCATGAGGTGAGTGTTCGCACCCACGGAGTTGTTAGGCGCTGGAAAAGCTTTAGCAAGAGGGATAAACTGCGGATTGCTGCCATACCCACGCGGTCAACCCAGGAGCAGAAATGATGTCGCAAGGTGATGCTGCCCAGTAGAGAAAACCACATTCTGCAGCGTATCGTACGGCATGGGAGGCGGGTGCTCCACGCTGCGTTGTAATTAAAATCTCAAGCGGAACTGCACGAGAGGCTACGCTGTCATTGCTGGAACCAGAGTCTGCAGGGAGAGAGCAGGAATATATAGACGCTGCTGGTGGGTCGCAGATCACACTATAGTAGCGTCGCTCCGAGGACGGTGACTGGAGGATCTTCGCGCTCATCAGCGAGTAGAGATCTACAACAGAGGGTACCTGCTTCCGAGTGCCAGGGCACATGAGGGAGCGGGGTGCTCCGCTACGCTACTGGAGGGATTGGAGCCTCAGCGTGGAAAACGTACGTATCAACCGGTTGGCTGATGATAGCAAATAATCGGAAGGGTTTTTAGGGTGGGGCTCTCTCGTCCCCCACACGAGGAGGAGTGTCCAGTCCAGCACAACGTGGGCCTTCAAATGATAGATACCTGGGTGTGAATTTCCAAGGGGGCGCCTTGAATCACGCTTAATTTGATTCCTAAGCTCGGGCTTCGTGGGATTAAGCAACATGGCAGAGTGCTCACGTTAAACTCGAGTTTATTCTGTCCCTATTCTACTTAGTAAAGAATACCAACCACAAGGGACCCCATATCGTAAAAGGCGATTAAGGAGGTACGGCACCAATCGTTTAACTGTTTGGAGTTTAATTGGGTAGTATAGGTAGCAGAATACGACACCTGACCAGAGGTTGAATTTCTTTGGTACCACGGAACCAGGTGCCTGCGGACTTGTCCGTCCTGGTATTTGTGCGGCGCCTTCGGGGAGTATCGTGGTGGCTGTGGTAGTCCAAAGCGGACAATGAGGATTATACTCAGCGTGGAGTTGCGTAACGTATCAACCGGTTGCCGATAACCAAAAATCGGAAGAGGTTTTAGGTGGGCCTCGCTCCCCACACAGAGAAGTGTCCAGTCCAAACAACTGGCCTTCAAATGTGTACCTGCGGTGAATTCCAAGGGGGCGCTGATCAACGCTTAATTTGATTCCTAAGCTCGGGCTTCGTGGGATTAAAGCAAACATGGCAGTGCTCACGTTAAACTCGAGTTTATTTCTGTCCCTATCTACTATCTAGCGAAACCACAGCCAAAGGGAACGGGCTTGGAATAATTAGCGGGGGAAAGAAGACCCTTTTGAGCTTGACTCTAATCTGGCAGTGTAAGGAGACATAAGAGGCGTGTAGAATAAGTGGGAGATATTAAATTTCGGTTTAGTATCGACAATGAAATACCAGCTACTCTTATTGTTTCCTTACTTACTTGATTTAAATGGAAACGTGTATCATTTCCTAGCCATTATACGGATATATTTATTATATCTTATGGTATTGGGTTTTGATGCAAGCTTCTTGATCAAAGTATCACGAGTTTGTTATATAATCGCAAACAAATTCATTAATGAGAGAGTGCATTTATGTGTTCTTAAATTAAAAATTTGGTAATAACTCCAATTACTCAGGTATGATCCAATTCAAGGACATTGCCAGGTAGGGAGTTTGACTGGGGCGGTACATCTCTCAAATAATAACGGGAGGTGTCCCCAGGCCAGCTCAGTGCGGACAGAAAACCACACATAGAGCAAAAGGGCAAATGCTGACTTGATCTCGGTGTTCAGTACACACAGGGACAGCAAAAGCTCGGCCTATCGATCCCTTTTGGTTTAAAGAGTTTTTAACAAGAGGTGTCAGAAAGTTACCATAGGGATAACTGGCTTGTGGCGGCAAAGCGTTCATAGCGACGTCGCTTTTTGATCCTTCGATGTCGGCTCTTCCTATCATTGTGAAGCAAAATTCACCAAGCGTTGGATTGTTCACCCATGCAAGGAAACGTGAGCTGGGTTTAGACCGTCGTGAGACAGGTTAGTTTTTACCTACTAATGACAAAACGTTGTTTGCGACAGCATTCCTGCGTAGTACGAGAGGAACCGCAGGTACGGACCAATGGCACAATACTTGTTCGAGCGAACAGTGGTATGACGCTACGTCCGTTGGATTATGCCTGAACGCCTCTAAGGTCGTATCCGTGCTGGACTGCAATGATAAATAAGGGGCAATTTGCATTGTATGGCTTCTAAACCATTAAAAGTTTATTATTCATTTAATAGACGACGATGGATGTGATGCCAATGTTACATATAACATAGTAAATTGGGAGGATCTTCGATCACCTGGTGCCGCGCTAGTTATATATTAAAACATTATTTAATACAATGACAAAGCCTTGAATCAATTGTAAACGACTTTATAACAGGCAAGGTGTTGTAAGTGGTTGACGCAGCTGCCATACTGCGATCCACTGAAGCTTATCCTTTTGCTTGACATTCGATTAAATATATTATGTTTAATGGCATATTATCAAAAAATATATATATATATTTATATATATAAATATGCAAAATTGTATGCATAATTATTGAATTATGTGTATACATGATTACGCATATAAGAAGAAAATTTATATAATATATAATATATTATATATATATGTCGGAGCAAAGTTCAGTTAATTTGAATTGCGCACGCCTAAGTCTAGAATTGCACGCCCGCGTCCTGGGGCGAATTGTGTAGTGTTGCAAAAGGCGAGAAGCCTTTGTATACTGTTACAACACTAGAAAAAGTGAGACGACAGCATATGCGGTTGTCAGTGTTGTCTCCAGCTGTTAAGGTGAATAGAATGAGACCCACAATAGAACCCATATGGGTTGAGTGTGGTAGTGCCAGAGAACTGAAAGCGTCCAGTTGGATTTGTGAAATAGGAAGAGATCAACACACGCTGAAGCCTCGCTTCACTATTTTTAGCGATAATGCATAAAAAGATGGCTGAAATAAACCCACAGACGCAACCAACAAACGATGAAGCAATTTCATGCTTCTACATCAGAAGTGGGATGTAACTCCGGATCTACAGTATTTTTCGGATCAGTTTCGTGCCTTGATGGAACAGCAAAATCGAAGTTTTATGCTACTAGCAAACACGTTGCATACGGCGTTTCGAGAGGCCTCTTCAAAGTAACGGCATTGTTTTGCCGAAATTTAATTCGGACGTCTCTGGAGCAGATGCCAATTCAGTGGTGCGCGACTGTGGACATCATTTGGTAGCGAAAAACCGTTGGAGGGCAGTGCATTAATAATGGCATTAACGCAGTCTCTTGAAGGAAGCGCTTCACAGTGGCTATCGCAGATCTGCTACCCTGGAAATCACATGGCAGCAGTTTAGGCAGTTGTTCGAGCAGCGGTATGAAAAATACTGAGACACCGGCGGCCGCAATTCTCAACCTGTTGGGTGCCAACCAAATGCTGGCGAGAGCCTTGCCGTTTATGCGAGCCGAGAGAATATGACGTCACTTGTCACAAAATGGACGCTGATATGGAATTGAAAAAGAAGATTGCATCCGCATCATGTGGTACTTGGCATCTAGCACATCATGACCATAGATTGCAGCGCGTAGCATACCACAGCAACGTATTCACACCAGGACGCGAGCTGCAGTCTGAGCTGCAAGTGTTTTCATTAGACAAAAAGCGATCCAACTTCTTCGCACGAGGAGCCGAGTGCTAAGCGTTTTAAATCATCTTGCAGTTAATGCCCACTCCTCGTGGTCAGTTCTGGTCACAAAAAAGCAGATGCAGAGTGAAGGAGCCAGTCATCTACTGCGGGAGAATTATGGAGATATCAGAGGGATGTCACATCGCTGCCAAGACCACCATAATATGCTTACCGTTTGCAACGAACCGGGACATATTTCTTACTCAATGTCCAAAGAGAACTGCTGGAAAAGATCTGGATCGCGACCACATAAGCGAGTTGAGATGTGCTGTGGTGAAGAACCAAAAAGCATTCATGATCAACGAGGTGAGAAGTTTCCGATTACTTTCTTGATTTCCGGAGCAGAATGCTCATTTGGCTAAGAGAGCACATCGCATAAGTTGACCGGAAAAAGAATTAAATAATGTCGTATCGTTAAGTGGTATAGGTAATGCTAATTTAGTGAGTACTATACAATTTTAAGTAATGTAATGATTAATGAAAATTGTATTGAAGTAATGTTTCATGTAAGTTAACGACGATTGTATGAAAAACGATATTGTAATCGGCGTTGAAACCTTAGCCCAGGGATATTCAGCAGTAGTATCAAGTCAAGAGTAGAGTTTGTTAAAGACAAAACAATTAACGTTTGTGCAGTAACTGACAAAGAATTTGATTTGATAAAGTAGAAACCGATTTGTATGATGCAAAGAAAGACCAATTAATACAGTTATTGAAAAAAGTACTCAAAGTCGTTTATTCGGGGAACCCACTTTACTCGAATAAGTACTGGAGAAATGACTATTCGTCTTAGTGACACGACCAAGACGGTCCAAAGACGCCCGTATCCGATTCAGCCCAATGAAAGAGAATTATTAAGAGCAAAAGTTCAAGAGTTGATTGAAGAATAATGTAATTAGAGTTAGTTGTTCACCTTATTGCCCAGTCCCGCATTGTTAGTCAAAAAGAAGAATGGATCTGTTTAGGCTCTGTTGTAGATTTATCGTGTGAATTAAATAGAAACACACAATCGCTGATATAAGTTTCCATTACCTCTAATATCTGATTCAGATAAGTAGATTGAATAGGAGCAAAGTATTTCACTTGTTTTGGACATTGGCTTGCGGATATTATCAGGTTCCATTACACACTGACTCCATCGAATACACGGCTTTTGTGACTCCAGACGGCCAGTTTGAGTTTTCTGTCAAATGCCGTTTGTTTTAAAAAATGCGCCTTCGGTTTTTCAAAGAGTCGTAATGAAAGCTTTAGGTGAATTAGCGCTATTCTTACGTGTCGTTTATATGGACACGATCTATAATGATTATAGCATCACTAAAGAAGAGCACTAGAGAGTTAGGAAACTTGTTTTAACAGGGGTTTCGTGACAGAATCAGCTTTTTCATTTAATGGGGAAAAATGTTTTCATTTTATTTGAGGAAACCGTACAAGTATTTAGGATACGAAGTAAGCAGGCTGGGAAATCCGCCCCCAATTACAGTAAGATTGAGCCCTAAGATGCATTGGCCACCACACAAGTCCATTACTACGTTAAGGCAATTTATAGGATGGCCTTCGTATTTTTCGGCCAGTTCGTATCAGGATTTTTCTCATGGTTAATGAACCTCTTGTCTCTCTCTCACTTTCTGAGGAAAAATAAATTTGTGTCTGGAAAAAATGGAAACATTGAGGTAATACGTAAACAAATTATTAGAATTCTCCCAAGTTAAGCCAGTTTTACGATATTCGTCCACAATACCCTATAGAACTCCATACGGATGCAAGTGCCATCGGTTATGGAGCCATACTCTTGCATCGAATAGAAAACAAACCATATGTTGTAGAATACTTTCAGTAAGACTACTAGTCTTTGTGAGTCAAAGTACACATCGTATGAGTTAGAAACTCTCGCGGTTATCAATGCCGTTAAACACTTTAAACATTATCTGCATGGAAGAAGGTTTGTTCTTTTTACAGACTGTAATTCGTTGAAGGCGTCCAGAACAAAAATTGAATTATCTGCTAGAGTATACCGTTGGTGGGCATTTCTTCAAGCTTTTGACTTTGACATACAGTATCGAGAAGGGAAGCGTATGGCTCATGTAGATTTTTCTGTCAAGAAAATCCTTTGCCTAACATGAATAAACAACGACAAAACAAGGTTGTTGAAAAGCGTGTAGAACTGATGACCATTACAGAAAGCTGGATTCAAGCAGAACAGCAGCGTGATCAGGAAACTTTGTCTATAGTAAAAAAATGAAGGAAGGTGGACTAACGACGATTTAGCTGCAACCTACGAGATGAGGGGCAACGTGTTATACAGAAAAATTCAAAGACATTCTAGAACTCGTTGCCTGCCAGTTTGTTCCTCGAGCGTTTAGGTGGTCAAATTATCAATCAAGTTCATGAGTCTATTTTGCACTTAGGCTGGGAAAAAACCCTTGATAAGGTTTTGATGAGCATTATTGGTTTGTTGGAATGTCAAAGTACGTAAGAAAATTTGTTGATAATTGTTATAAACCTGTAGGGTGACAAAATCAGCGTCAGGAAAAAAATTCAAGCTGAATTACATTCAATACCAAAAGTCAGTATACCGTGGCACACGTTGCATATGGATGTAACCGGAAAACTAAGCGGCAAAAATGACCGTAAAGAATACATCATAGTTCAGATTGATGGCTTTACAAAATATGTTCATTTGTATCCACATTTCAAACTAGATGTAAACAATTGTATAGACGCGTTGAAATCATCAATTGCTTTGTTTGTGGTGTGCCTACTCGTGTAGTGGCTGACCAAGGCAGAAGCTTTACTGGAGTGAAGTTTGTAGAGTTCTGTAGCTCTCAGAAAATACAGCTTCATTTAATAGCAACTGGTGCTAGTCGCGCCAATGGTCAGGTGGAAAGGGTGATGAGTACTTTGAAAATTGTTGACAGTTGTGGAATCTAGTGAACGGTCATGGCAGGACTCTTTTGGGAGAAGTGCAATTATCATTAAATTGTACAGTAATTCGAGTTTACGAAAATCAAGTCCTTTAGAACTGTATTAATTGGCAAGTGCTCACGACCACTGGTATGTTCCTATTTGTGACGAGGAGAGCGAGGTAGATTTAGACAAACAAGAAAAGAAGCTGTAAAGAATATGCAAGGTGCAGCACAATATGACAAAAAAGATTGCGATAAGGCAAAAAGGCAAAAGTTAGTCAAGTATTAGTGAAGGGGATTATGTCTTTACTCAAAAATAATATGAGCGACAACAAACGAAGTTAGATCCAAAGTTTTCGTGGACCCTTTATTGTGACAGAAGTTTTTAGACGGCGGTCGGTTTACAACTTACGGTCTATTACAATGTAAGAGACAGTACAAGTATCCCCACGATAGGTTTACGCAAAATGCCGGAAGGGCATGTCGGCCATATCTCATGTATTACAAAATACTTGCGTATTTTATATATGCATTTATTTATAATGCAATATTATATATATTTATTTGGTAAGCAAAAGGAACGTCATCAATTTATATTAGTGAAATATGATTAATTAAGTATGCAACATGAATGAATAGTTTTATGTGGTATAAAATACTTAGTATAAATGAGCTGGCATTTATTTAGTAAACGTTAGTTATATATATATATATTGAGGTAGCCAGAAGGACGCCATCATGATTTTAGTGGCGAAAATTAAAAATATGCATGGTATTCTATGTGTACAAAATACTTGTGGTATTTTAAATATACATTTATTTAATACGCAGTTACAATGATTTATTTGGTAGCAGCGCATCAGAAGGACGTGTACAAAATACTTGCCATTTTATTGTACGCAATATTGGTGGTAGCGAAACGCCATTAAAATATGCAAAAATAATATATAAAAAATATATAATACATTTATGTATATGTATCTATATGAACAGAATACTTGCGTATTTTAAGTATGCATTTATTTCATACACAATTATGTGTTTGGTAGCAAAAGAACGCCATCATATTAGTGGCACAAATTAAGACATGAGATATGAGTTCAACTTTGACAAAAATTTCAACATATGAAAATTGAAGAGAAAAAACTTTTTAAATATCATTTTATACAGTTTATTAATATAATGAGATACAAATTTTGAATTTAACTTGAGAAAAAAATTTTTTGGACTTGGTGAATTTTTTTATTGAACTGCAGCCATATGATATGAGGTTCTACCGAGATATGAGTTCAACTTTGACAAAAAATTTCAACATATGAAAACAATGAAGAAAAAACTTTTATATATACATTTTATTATAGTTTTTTAATAAAATGAGATAAGATTTTGAATTAACTTGAGAAAAAAATTTTTTTTGGTAAATTTTTGGACTTGGGTAATTTTTTATTGAACTGCAGCCATATGATATATGAGGTTCTACCGAGATATGAGTTCAACTTTGACAAAAATTTTAACAATGTTAACTAAACAATTTACGATTGTACTAGTATTTGAATACAAATTATTGATAATAAAATAATGAAGTTTTACTGTTGTATTATTAAAATTAGTGCCAACATAAAGATACATTAGGTGGTAACTAAGTAAAATGAGCTGGTTGTAGAAAACGTGTCACAAAACCTATATAGGGGTGGTGAGGTCGGGCAGGCATGTCATATGAGAAAAATTTCACAAGTGAAATATATATGACTATTTATATGGAGTGTCATGCCGGCATAAGTCATATATAAAATATATATGAAAATAATCATATAGAAGGCAATATGATTAAAAAAGTTAAAAATAATGAAGTTTTACTGTTTGCATTATTAAATTAGTGCAACATAAAGATACATTAGGTGGTATACCTTAGTAAAATGAGCTGGTTGTAGAAAACGTGTCACAAAACCTATATAGGGGTGGTGATGTCGAGCAGGCATGTCATATGAGAAAAATTTCACAAGTGAAATATATATGACTATGTATATGGAGTGAGTCTTGCCGGCATAAGTCATATATAAATAATATATGAAAATAATCATATAGAAGGCAATATGATTAAAAAAGTTAAAAATAATGAAGTTTTACTGTTGTATTATTAAATTAGTGCAACAAAAAGATACGTTAGATGGTAATACTAAATAAAATAAGAGCATTGTAGAAAACGTGTCACAAAACCTATATAGGGGTGGTGAGGTCGGGCAGGCATGTCATATGAGAAAAATTGTCACAAGTGATATATATATGACTATGATGGAGTGAGCCTTGTCGATTAAATAATATATGTTAATCATATAGAAGGCAATAATTAAAATAATGAAGTTTTACATTAAATTAGTGCAACATAAAAGATACATTAGAGATGGTTGTAGAAAACGTGTCACAAAACCTGGAGGGCTGGTGATGTCGAGCATCATATGAGAAAAATCACTCCATATATATGACATGTATAGGGAGTGTCTTTCATAAGTCATAAGTCTTAATGACGGTTTAATGTTGTCCAAGATGTTGATTAAAAAGTGTTTGGGTGGTAATGAAGTTTTACTGTTGCATTTATTAAATTAGTGCAGTGCATAAAGATACATTAGATGCTATACTTTTCGAATTTCAGCTGGTTGTAGAAAGTGTCACAAAGTACCTATATAGATGGTGCTGTTCGTCAGGTAAGTCATGAGCGTTCGAGACCATTTTCAGAGCCTTGTTCTGCAGCCTTTGGATGTTCCTGCAGTTTAAGTTGCAGGCAAATGCCCCACAGCTGATGCCATAAGTCATATAGATTGGCTTATGATGGTTAAAGTAGACAATGCAGTGAAGTTTGCTTTTAAGCTTCGAGCATTCCAATGAGCCATTGGAATTGCTTCAGCCTCTCTTCAGCCTGCTTTCTCTTCCTTAGGATGTGTGTGCGCCATGTTAACCGCCTGTCAAGCGTCATGCCCAGGTATTTGGGCGTGGGATTTTCGGGCATATATTTCCCCATTGAGACTGACATTAAATTAGTGCAACAAAAAGATACATTAGGTGTTGCGGAGTGTCACAAAACCTATATTGCGTGGACTTCTCAGCAGGTTGTATGAGATGTTCCACCTCCGCAGCCAGGGCTCGATGAGTCTTTAGCTGATAAGTCATATAATTTATGAACGCATCATCATGGGGCAATATGATTGTTAAAAAGGAAGTTTGTGTTGCATTATTAAATTAGTGCAACATAAAGATACATTAGTGGAATGTTAGTAAAATGAGCTGCTGTGTAAAACGTGTCACAATAGAGGGGTGGTAGGACGCTACCTTGTATAGACCGGCTTCGATGATGGTCGATCGCGCATCTCCGCATAAGACATATAAAATAATATCTGTTGTCGAGGTAAGATTGCAGAAATAATGGGTTTGAGGCAGGTTTTCTTTAAGCTTAAGCAGTAGCCCTGGGTGCCAGACTCTGTCGAAAGCTTTGCTTCACGTCAAGCATTACGTGCATATATAGGCGCAGTATCAGTAGTGATGTCCTAATGCGTGTATATGACTATGCTATATGGAGTGGTCTTGTGCCGGCATATACTCTCATATATAAATAAATATGAAAATAATCATGAAGGCAATATGATTAACTGTTGTATTATTAAATTAGTGCAACAAAAAGATACGTTAGATGGTAATACTAAATAAAATAAGAGCATTGTAGAAAACGTGTCACAAAACCTATACATGGTGGCAGTGTGTGCTCATCACGTATATATGTATTGGATGCATATATTTCAGTTTGCATATTAAGTAATAATTATGTTATTATTAATTAATTATTAGTCTCATCCGATATAAAAATTGATACTATTATATGGTTATATAATTATTACTATTATATAAGCATATAATGTATTAAATGTCTTTTTCAAAAGAAGACGGTGTTTCGTAGCTAAAGAATTAATATTTTGTGAATAATTGAAAAATCCTCTAGGACACTATTGTGGACGGAGGTTTTTACTAATATAATTTGTCTACACGTAAATGCAGAATTAGATAAAATTATCAATTTGTCATCAAAATAAAATAATTTTTTATTCAATTAATTGAATTTAAATTATAAATATGCATGTGTGATATAATATATTTAGTAAGTTGAAAATAAAATGATATTTTTGAACGATTATATGCATATATATTTTATATATAAGTATATATATTTATATATAACAATTGTGAATTATAACTAGCGAACGTGAATGCTATCTAATTATGGCCACATTCGTATAGTACATGTCAAGTATAACATATATATATATATACAATTATTGAATATTATCGTTTGTTATTCAAAAATATTTGTGAGTTGTCATGTATTTTACATATTTGAAGATTTATGTAATTATATTTTAAATATATTTACATAATGAAATGAACATTATTCTGGTTGATCCTGCCAGTAGTTATATGCTTGTCTCAAAGATTAAGCCATGCATGTCTAAGTACACACGAATTAATAGTGAAACCGCAAAAGGCTCATTATATCAGTTATGGTTCCTTAGATCGTTAACAGTTACTTGGATAACTGTGGTAATTCTAGAGCTAATACATGCAATTAAAACACGGACCTTCTGGAACGTGTGCTTTTATTAGGCTAAAACCAAGCGATCGCAAGATCGTTACACTGGTTGAACTCTAGATAACATGCAGATCGTATGGTCTCGTACCGACGACAGATCTTTCAAATGTCTGCCCTATCAACTTTTGATGGTAGTATCTAGGACTACCATGGTTGCAACGGGTAACGGGGAATCAGGGTTCGATTCCGGAGAGGGAGCCTGAGAAACGGCTACCACATCTAAGGAAGGCAGCAGGCGCGTAAATTACCCACTCCCAGCTCGGGGAGGTAGTGACGAAAAATAACAATACAGGACTCATATCCGAGGCCCTGTAATTGGAATGAGTACACTTTAAATCCTTTAACAAGGACCTATTGGAGGGCAAGTCTGGTGCCAGCAGCCGCGGTAATTCCAGCTCCAATAGCGTATATTAAAGTTGTTGCGGTTAAAACGTTCGTAGTTGAACTTGTGCTTCATACGGGTAGTGCAACTTACAATTGTAGTTAGTACTATACCTTTATGTATGTAAGCGTATTACCGGTGGAGTTCTTATATATAATTAGGTACTTGTACTTTTTTATATGTTCCTCCTATTTAAAAACCTGCATTAGTGCTCTTCATCGAGTGTTATTGTGGGCCGGTACAATTACTTTGAACAAATTAGAGTGCTTAAAGCAGGCTTCAAATGCCTGAATATTCTGTGCATGGGATAATGAAATAAGACCTCTGTTCTGCTTTCATTGGTTTTCAGATCAAGAGGTAATGATTAATAGAAGCAGTTTGGGGGCATTAGTATTACGACGCGAGAGGTGAAATTCTTGGACCGTCGTAAGACTAACTTAAGCGAAAGCATTTGCCAAAGATGTTTTCATTAATCAAGAACGAAAGTTAGAGGTTCGAAGGCGATCAGATACCGCCCTAGTTCTAACCATAAACGATGCCAGCTAGCAATTGGGTGTAGCTACTTTTATGGCTCTCTCAGTCGCTTCCCGGGAAACCAAAGCTTTTGGGCTCCGGGGGAAGTATGGTTGCAAAGCTGAAACTTAAAGGAATTGACGGAAGGGCACCACCAGGAGTGGAGCCTGCGGCTTAATTTGACTCAACACGGGAAAACTTACCAGGTCCGAACATAAGTGTGTAAGACAGATTGATAGCTCTTTCTCGAATCTATGGGTGGTGGGTGCATGGCCGTTCTTAGTTCGTGGAGTGATTTGTCTGGTTAATTCCGATAACGAACGAGACTCAAATATATTAAATAGATATCTTCAGGATTATGGTGTTGAAGCTTATATAGCCTTCATTCATGGTGGCAGTAAAATGTTTATTGTGTTTGAATGTGTTTATATAAGTGGAGCCGTACCTGTTGGTTTGTCCCATTATAAGGGACACTAGCTTCTTAAATGGACAAATTGCGTCTAGCAATAATGAGATTGAGCAATAACAGGTCTGTGATGCCCTTAGATGTCCTGGGCTGCACGCGCGCTACAATGAAAGTATCAACGTGTATTTCCTAGACCGAGAGGTCCGGGTAAACCGCTGAACCACTTTCATGCTTGGGATTGTGAACTGAAACTGTTCACATGAACTTGGAATTCCCAGTAAGTGTGAGTCATTAACTCGCATTGATTACGTCCCTGCCCTTTGTGCACACCGCCCGTCGCTACTACCGATTGAATTATTTAGTGAGGTCTCCGGACGTGATCACTGTGACGCCTTGTGTGTTGCGGTTGTTTCGCAAAAGTTGACCGAACTTTGATTATTTAGAGGAAGTAAAAGTCGTAACAAGGTTTCCGTAGGTGAACCTGCGGAAGGATCATTATTGTTTTAATGCATCTAACCGTTAATAAATTAAATTTGTTTTTCTCTTTTAGGGAATTGCAATATTTAATAAATTATGTAACTAATAAATATAAATATTTTATTCAATCATATGAGATACAATTATGCAACATATAATAATTTAAATTAGCTAAAAACCGTTTGTCATGTATTATTATTATTATATACTGTATTAAGAGTGTTTTATGTGTTTTGGATAAAAATAAAAAACTGCGTGTATATGTACCATAAATATACATGCGTTGCAAAAATGTATTGTGCATATTCCAGTGCGCATACATTGGTTCGCAACACCTAAAGAAAAACAATGTTGTACCTGTTTGCAGGTTAACGCTTTACATATGTTGATCATAATAAATAAATTTAGCTAAAATATACTTGTCATATATCTTATTATTATCGATTATGTAAAACTAAGACATTTCGCAACATTTATTTAGGTATAAAAAAAAAAATTTTATTGAAGGAATTGATATATGCCAGTAAAATGGTGTATTTTTAATTTCTTTCAATAAAAATATTCTTGACGTAATGAAATAAAAAAAAAATTGTATCACTCTAAGCGGTGGATCACTCGGCTCATGGGTCGATGAAGAACGCAGCAAACTGTGCGTCATCGTGTGAACTGCAGGACACATGAACATCGACATTTTGAACGCATATCGCAGTCCATGCTGTTATGTACTTTAATTAATTTTTTAGTGCTGCTTGGACTACATATGGTTGAGGGTTGTAAGACTATGCTAAATAAGTTGTTTAAAATTTTTCGGAATTTTAAGCACATTGTATATTATTGGATAATATAAGTGTGAATCTAAAAAGTTCTCGCTTAAGATATTCATAATATGAATTAATAAATGAAAATACTAAAACTCTGTTGCATGAGAAATTTGAAGAATTATATGTTCTTTTATTCATTTTTCAAATAATATTGAGGAATGTCTAGCATAAAATATATTATTTTATAAACTAGAATTGCCTCTTATTAACGAATATGGTATAAAGAATAATTTTGTGAATATTATGGACCTTCAAGAAAAAAATAGTATATTTCAAAATAGGCAGAGAATTGTCTATAAGTGTAATTAAACAACCTCAACTCATATGGGACTACCCCCTGAATTTAAGCATATTTAATTAGGGGAAAAGAGAAACTAACAAGGATTTTCTCTTAGTAGCGGCGAGCGAAAAGAAATCAGTTCAGCACTAAGTCACTTTGTCTATATGGCAAATGTGAGATGCAGTGTATGGAACGTCAATATTCTAGTATGAGAAATTAACGATTTAAGTCCTTCTTAAATGAGGCCATTTACCCATAGAGGGTGCCAGGCCCGTATAACGTTAATGATTATTAGATGATGTTTCCAAAGAGTCGTGTTGCTTGATAGTGCAGCACTAAGTGGGTGGTAAACTCCATCTAAAACTAAATATAACCATGAGACCGATAGTAAACAAGTACCGTGAGGGAAAGTTGAAAAGAACTCTGAATAGAGAGTTAAATAGTACGTGAAACTGCTTAGAGGTTAAGCCCGATGAACCTGAATATCCGTTATGGAAAATTCATCATTAGAATTGTAATATTTAATCAATATTATAACGATAGTGTGCATTTTTTCCATATAAGGACATTGTAATCTATTAGCATGTATGGAATTTATCAAACAATTTTGATAAGAGTTTATTTAAATTAGAGTGCTTGCATTTAAACATAAAATAATTTCAAAAATTTGATAAAGTGCTGATAGATTATATGAGTACAGTGCGTTAATTTTTCGGAATTATATAATGGCATGATTATCATTGATTTTTATGTTTATTATAAGCACTTGTATGATTAACAATGCGAAAGATTCAGGATACCTTCGGGACCCGTCTTGAAACACGGACCAAGGAGTCTAACATATGTGCAAGTTATTGGGATATAAACCTAATAGCGTAATTAACTTGACTATTATTGGGATTAGTTTTTTAACTATTTATAGTTGATTAACGCAATCCGGGGCGTTCTATATAGTTATGTATAATAATATTTATATTATTTATGCCTCTAACTGGAACGTACCTTGAGCATATATGCTGTGACCCGAAAGATGGTGAACTATACTTGATCAGGTTGAAGTCAGGGGAAACCCTGATGGAAGACCGAAACAGTTCTGACGTGCAAATCGATTGTCAGAATTGAGTATAGGGGCGAAAGACCAATCGAACCATCTAGTAGCTGGTTCCTTCCGAAGTTTCCCTCAGGATAGCTGGTGCATTTAACTGTTGTATAAAATAATCTTATCTGGTAAAGCGAATGATTAGAGGCCTTAGGGTCGAAACGATCTTAACCTATTCTCAAACTTTAAATGGGTAAGAACCTTAACTTTCTTGATATGAAGTTTAAGGTGAATGGGATCAAACTGCGGATAAATGCCCTACCCACGCGGTCTCGTACACGAGGGGAAAGGCACGAATTGGAGAGGCAGTGTCGTGCAGGATGTGATGCTCCCGAATCACTTAAACCACATTCTGCAGAAGTGTCATCGTACGCATGGGAGGCGGGTGGCTAGACACAACAGTGTAGCTAATTATCTCAAGCGGGGACTTGAGACAAGAGGCTACTCTGTCATTGCTGAACCAAGTCTGCAGGGAGAGAACAGGATATATAAGCCGGACCTGGTGGGTTTCCGACCAGATCACACTATAGTGATCGACGCTCAGGTTGTGACTGACGGACTTGATCTTGACCAAGCTCATCAGAGTAAGGTTGAGATCTACGACAGACAGGACGTACGAACGGCTCTGGTTCGGGATTATCGGGCACATGAGGACATTAAAATCGTTTCTGCTACGCTAAACTGGAGGGGCATCTGGAGCTATCGGTCGGTAAAACGACTGAGAGGCACTGGAGTCTTACCGCTGGTGGATAGATATATGATCAGTAATCCAGTGGTTGGTAGATTGCGGACGTCTTCGCGGCGTTTAGACGTTCATGTCCATGTACTGGATATCGCAAGGAGTGCGGTTAGCTCGAGAGGTTGACTTTTCCTCATTGAACCAGTCAATACCTGTGACCAACATTCTATTGCTGACAAAGTAAGGGAAAACAGTTTCATATGACCGTGCCATTCTTCATATTTATGGCTTGTTTGTGTGGGCAAATTCAGGTATTGCGCTAGGCAAAAATAGCAAAGCCTCGTCATCTACATTTTGTTACGGACGCCTGAATGGTCATTTAACGAGATTTCTACTGTCCCCTAATACTACTTCAGTTCTGGCTTTTCAAAAACTGTCGAGCTGAACAGACGTGTTAGCAGGGTCGGCCTGCATTTACGTAGTGTTTTTGCGATAACAGTTATTTGTTATCTCTTAGTTAGCGGTAAAACTTTTCCGTGTGCGCTTTGTGCTCCTGTCATTCGCTGTGTGCGTGTGAGCAGCGTGGGAAAATCGTCGCGCGTCGTTGAGAGTGTGTGCGTGCGTGTGCTTATTTTAAGCGCTATTAAAGTAGCTTAGTTTCGAGTGACCTACTTTCTGGTGAGTACAGTTGAGTATTTTTAAGACTTGCAAAAAAGTTTTAGATGCCAGCGTGCAAGCCGGCCGTTGGTGCTGGGGGGAGTGGTGCGTCGACGGACGACCTCCCTTCGGTGGGCTGACGGGAAGGTTAAGCGGAAGGCGGGTTCGGCGTCAGCAAGGAAGCTGAAGAAGGCAGCTTTCTTTAGCTTCTTTTGCTGATGCTGGGTTAGGTGCTGAGTGTATGGGAGCCGCTAGGTGGTGTGTCAGCGCTGCTTACTAGCGTGTTTAGCGTGGCTGAGGAGAATCTGGTTTCGGCAGCAGATTCGACCCCGATGTGCTCATTGGGGAGTATGCTAGAGGAGTTTTAGGGCGGCTGAAAAGCAGCAGAGGCGTTGGTTGC
>NW_026263471.1:0-22087 GCF_009650485.2 Drosophila albomicans | reverse complement strand
GTTTCCCCTGACTTCAACCTGATCAAGTATAGTTCACCATCTTTCGGGTCACAGCATATATGCTCAAGGTACGTTTCCAGTTAGAGGCATAATAATATAAATATTATTATACATAACTATATAGAACGCCCCGGGATTGCGTTAATCAACTATAAATAGTTAAAAAACTAATCCCAATAATAGTCAAGTTAATTACGCTATTAGGTTTATTATCCCAATAACTTGCACATATGTTAGACTCCTTGGTCCGTGTTTCAAGACGGGTCCCGAAGGTATCCTGAATCTTTCGCATTGTTAATCATACAAGTGCTTATAATAAACATAAAAATCAATGATAATCATGCCATTATATAATTCCGAAAAATTAACGCACTGTACTCATATAATCTATCAGCACTTTATCAAATTTTTGAAATTTATTTTTATGTTAAAATGCAAGCACTCTAATTTAAATAAACTCTTATCAAAATTGTTTGATAAATTCCATACATGCTAATAGATTACAATGTCCTTATATGGAAAAAATGCACACTATCGTTATAATATTGATTAAATATTACAATTCTAATGATGAATTTTCCATAACGGATATTCAGGTTCATCGGGCTTAACCTCTAAGCAGTTTCACGTACTATTTAACTCTCTATTCAGAGTTCTTTTCAACTTTCCCTCACGGTACTTGTTTACTATCGGTCTCATGGTTATATTTAGTTTTAGATGGAGTTTACCACCCACTTAGTGCTGCACTATCAAGCAACACGACTCTTTGGAAACATCATCTAATAATCATTAACGTTATACGGGCCTGGCACCCTCTATGGGTAAATGGCCTCATTTAAGAAGGACTTAAATCGTTAATTTCTCATACTAGAATATTGACGTTCCATACACTGCATCTCACATTTGCCATATAGACAAAGTGACTTAGTGCTGAACTGATTTCTTTTCGCTCGCCGCTACTAAGAAAATCCTTGTTAGTTTCTTTTCCTCCCCTAATTAATATGCTTAAATTCAGGGGGTAGTCCCATATGAGTTGAGGTTGTTTAATTACACTTATAGACAATTCTCTGCCTATTTTGAAATATACTATTTTTTTCTTGAAGGTCCATAATATTCACAAAAATTATTCTTTATACCATATTCGTTAATAAGAGGCAATTCTCTAGTTTATAAAATAATATATTTTATGCTAGACATTCCTCAATATTATTTGAAATGAATAAAGAACATATAATTCTTCAAATTTCTCATGCAACAGAGTTTTAGTATTTTCATTTATTAATTCATATTATGAATATCTTAAGCGAGAACTTTTTAGATTCACACTTATATTATCCAATAATATACAATGTGCTTAAAATTCCGAAAAATTTTAAACAACTTATTTAGCATAGTCTTACAACCCTCAACCATATGTAGTCCAAGCAGCACTAAAAAATTAATTAAAGTACATAACAGCATGGACTGCGATATGCGTTCAAAATGTCGATGTTCATGTGTCCTGCAGTTCACACGATGACGCACAGTTGCTCGCGTTCTCATCGACCCATGAGCCGAGTGATCCACCGCTTAGAGTGATACAATTTTTTTTTTATTCATACGTCAAGAAGATTTTATGAAAGAAATTCAAAATACACCATTTACTGGCATATATCATTCTTCAATAAAATTTTTTTTTTTATACTAAAAAATGTTGCGAAATGTCTTAGTTTTACATATCGCGATAATAATAGCATATATGACAAGTACTTATTTTAGCTAAATTTATTTATTATGATCAACATATGTAAAGCGTTAACCTGCAACAGGTACAACATTGTTTTTCTTTAGGTGTTGCGAACCAATGTATGCGCACTGGAATATGCACAATACATTTTGCAACGCATGTATATTATGGTACATATACACGCAGTTTTATTTATCCAAAACACATAAAACACTCTTAATCACAGTATATAATAATAATAATACATGACCAAACGGTTTATAGCTAATTTTAATTATATATGTTGCATATTGTATCTCATCATGATTGAATAAAATATTTATATTTATTAGTTCCATATTTATTAAATATTGCAATTCCCTAAAGAGTAATGAAAACAAATTTATTTATTAACGGTTAGATGCATTTAAACAATAATGATCCTTCGCGGGTTCACCGACGGAAACCTGTACGACTTTACTTCCTCTAAATAATCAAGTTCGGTCAACTTTGCGAAACAACCGCAACACACAAGGCGTCACAGTGATCACGTCCGGAGACCTCACTAAATAATTCAATCGGTAGTAGCGACGGGCGGTGTGCACAAAGGGCAGGGACGTAATCAATGCGAGTTAATGACTCACACTTACTGGGAATTCCAAGTTCATGTGAACAGTTTCAGTTCACAATCCCAAGCATGAAAGTGGTTCAGCGGTTTACCCGGACCTCTCGGTCTAGGAAATACACGTTGATACTTCATTGTAGCGCCGCGTGCAGCCCAGGACATCTAAGGGCATCACAGACCTGTTATTGCTCAATCTCATTATTGCTAGACGCAATTTGTCCATTTAAGAAGTAGTGTCCTTATAATGGGACAAACAACAGGTACGGCTCCACTTATATAACCAATTCAAACACAAAAACATTTATACCTGCCACATGAATGAAGGCTATATAAGCTTCAACACCATAATCCTGAAGATATCTATTTAATATATTTGAGTCTCGTTCTTTATCCGGAATTAATCAGACAAATCACTCCACGAACTAGAGAACGGCCATGCACCACCACCCATAGATTCGAGAAAGAGCTATCAATCTGTCTTTACACACTTATGTTCGGACCTGGTAAGTTTTCCCGTGTTGAGTCAAATTAAGCCGCAGGCTCCATCCTGGTGGTGCCCTTCCGTCATTCCTTTAAGTTCAGCTTTGCAACACTACTTCCCCCGGAGCCCAAAAGCTTTGGTTTCCGGGAAGCGACTGAGAGAGCCATAAAAGTAGCTACACCCAATTGCTAGCTGGCATCGTTTATGGTTAGAACTAGGGCGGTATCTGATCGCCTTCGCAACCTCTAACTTTCGTTCTTGATTAATAAAACATCTTTGGCAAATGCTTTCGCTTAAGTTAGTCTTACGACGGTCCAAGAATTTCACCTCTCGCGTCGTTAATACTAATGCCCCCAAACTGGCTTCTATTAATCTTACCTCTTGATCTTGAAAACCAATGAAAGCAGAACAGAGGTCTTATTTCATTATCCCATGCACAGAATATTCAGGCATTTGAAGCCCTGCTTTAAGCACTCTAATTTGTTCAAAGTAAATTGTACCGTCCCACAATAACACTCGATGAAGAGCACTAAGCAGGTTTTTTAAATAGGAGGAACATATAAAAAGTACAAGTACCTAATTTATATATAAGAACTCCACCGGTAATACGCTTACATACATAAAAGGTATAGTACTAACTACAATTGTAAGTTGCACTACCCTGAAGCACAAGTTCAACTACGAACGTTTTAACCGCAACAACTTTAATATACGCTATTGGAGGCTGGAATTACCGCGGCTGCTGGCACCAGACTTGCCCTCCAATAGGTCCTTGTTAAAGGATTTAAAGTGTACTCATTCCAATTACAGGGCCTCGGATATGAGTCCTGTATGTTATTTTTCGTCACTACCTCCCCGAGCTGGAGTGGGGTAATTTACGCGCCTGCTGCCTTCCTTAGATTGGTAGCCGTTTCTCAGGCTCCCTCTCCGGAATCGAACCCTGATTCCCCGTTACCCGTTGCAACCATGGTAGTCCTAGATACTACCATCAAAAGTTTGATAGGGCAGACATTTGAAAGATCTGTCGTCGGTACGAGACCATACGATCTGCATGTTATCTAGAGTTCAACCAGTGTAACGATCTTGCGATCGCTTTGTTTTAGCCTAATAAAAGCACACGTTCCAGAAGGTCCGGTTTTAATTGCATGTATTAGCTCTAGAATTACACAGTTATCCAAGTAACTGTTAACGATCTAAGGAACCATAACTGATATAATGAGCCTTTTGCGGTTTCACTATTAAGTCGTGTGTACTTAACATGCATGGCTTAATCTTTGAGACAAGCATATAACTACTGGCAGGATCAACCAGAATAATGTTCATGTTCATTATGGTAAATATATTTAAAATATAATTACATAAATCTTCAAATATGTAAAAATACATGACAACTCACAAATATTTTTGAATAACAAACGATAATATTCAATAATTGTATATATATATATGTTATACTTGACATGTACTATACGAATGTGGCCATAATTAGATAGCATTCACGTTCGCTAGTTATAATTCACAATTGTTTATATAAATATATATACTATATAAAAATATATATGCATATAATCGTTCAAAAATATCATTTTATTTCAAACTACTAAATATATTATATCACACATGCATATTTATAATTTAAAATTCAATTAATTGAATAAAAAATATATTTTCGCGATCGAACTTTCGAAGTGAACAGACGTGCCTCCGTGTGTGCTCCGTGTGAGAACCATAGAAACCTATAAAAACATTACCGACAGAGACGGAATTTAGATTTCCCTGTGTGGGATCATAAATGCAACAAAGTGCGAATAATTTAGTGACAGTGACACTCTTAATATTGTGAAAAATCGAGTTTCTCCAATTGCAAAAATAACCACGTGCGTGGAAAATTTCCAAGCTTTTGAAGCTATCGAGCTTTAAAGCTTGATCACAGCTGTTCGAACTTTACCCAAGTCGTGAGCCGCTGCGTGAAAAAGTTCCAAGCTTATAAGACTCTAAAGCTAAAAGCTCGGTATCAGCTTTTTAGCAAAGTCGCGAACATCACTCAAGACACGAACCATCGAAATAGCAAAAACATCAACGCTATCCAAGTCACGAACCATCGATATAGCAAGGACACAAACGCTGTGTCGGTGTCAGCTGTTTAGCAAAGTCGCAAACATCACCCAAGACACGAACCATTGAAATAGCAAAACATCAACGCTTGGCGCGAATTTCGAACTCCTTCAAAATTCGAATTCGCGTCAGTTTTCTCACCATGAGCTGGCAAGCCCAGCCGCCTAGAAAGAAGGGCAACATCAAATATAAAAATAGTGACTCCAGCGACTCCGAGCCTGGAGAAATAAAGCGCAAGAATGCCAAAAAAGCCGATAAGGAGGACAAGGCCAGCACCAGCGAGGCAGCCAGAGCTGCATTAATAAGCAGACTTAAAAATAACTCATTCGGAATCCTATCTGAGGACGATGATGAAACAGATTCTAGTGATGATTACGAAGAGACACCAGCTGCTCCTAAGACATCCAAAAAGCATGACCAAGAGGAAAAAGCACCCAAGGAGATCAAGCCACCGCCAATCTTCATCCCGGATGTAACCAGCATCAAGGACCTATCCAAAGCCATCTCTGGCGCCTTAGGCAAAGATGTAGAGGTCACATACAAAGCCAGCCAGAATAACTTCATTCGAGTCATGACCCCCAACAAGGATGCCTTTACCAAACTAAAGACTTTCTTGAGCGATAGTAAAAATAGATTCCACACCTTTCAACCCCGAGATGAACGCGCCTACCGGGTGGTCATCAAAGGCCTCCACCACTCGACCGATTTGGAAGACATCAAAGAGGGACTCGGCCGCCACGGGCACAAGGTCAGGGATGTCCACAATCCCAATAAAAGGGGTACAAAGAAGCCTCTAAACCTCTTCTTCGTAAGTCTGGAGCCGGCCAAAAACAATAAGGAGGTATACCAGATCAAACGGATATGCAGCACCATGGTCACGGTTGAACCGCCGATCAAATTCAACGATGTCCCCCAATGCTACCGCTGCCAGGCCTTCGGGCATACCCAAAGATACTGCCACCTCGACCATCGTTGCGTCAAGTGTGGAGACGAGCACTCCACTGCTGAATGCAAAAAGAACGCCAGTGAACCGGCTTTCTGCCTTAACTGCAAGGGCCCACATGCGGCCTCATACAAAGGCTGTCCAGCTTACAAGAGAGCGAAGAGTGTTTTTGCCCCCAGGCAGGCAACCTCACGTTACCAGCCGCCCCACCTCAGCAAGATCGACCCCAACGCAAGCAGAATCGACCCAAATGTTAGCTATGCCAATACAGCAAGAAACGCTGCCCCACAAGAAAACATCCTACATCCCAACGCCAACTTAATCCCACCAAGCAATTCCCTTGACGCGGCAATGGCCAGAATGGAGGCCATGTTTGAGCGCATGATGGAAAAGGTCATGAGTCAAATGACCCAAATGCTTGCTACCGTTTGCAAATCATTATGCAAACGGGATTAAACATAACGATCTGGAACGCTAACGGCCTGATTAAAAGCCGGCCAGAAGTGGAACACTTTATCCACACACACAACACAGACATACTCCTCATCTCCGAAACTCACTTCTCCAATAGATCATACATCCGACTTCACGGGTATGACATCATCCACGCTGACCACCCTAGCGGCAGAGCTCATGGCGGAGCGGCAATTATTATTAAAGCGGGCATAAAGTACAACGAGCTGAGTACCTTAGAGGAAGACTGGGGTACAATGTGCCAAAGTCAATCTGCCCAGCCCACTAGGCGACCTTACAGTCGCCGCGGTCTACCTCCCCCCCAGACACAGAGTATCAGAAAGGCATTTTGATCTGCTGCTGAGCAGTCTGGGTAACAGATTTCTAATTGGGGGCGATTTCAACGCAAAGCACCGATGGTGGGGATGCCGAGTCAGCAACCCTAAAGGAAGCGCACTACTTAGGTGCATCCAGCGCAGGAGCATCGTATGCCACACCACAGGAGAGCCCACCTACTGGCCAACAGATCCGACCAAAATTCCCGACACCCTGGACATGGCCCTCTCCAAAGGATTTGATAGTGCCAAAGTCTCGTTGTCTTCTAACGCGGACCTTTTCTCCGACCACAGCGCAGTGGAACTGCGGCTGAACCTCCCTGCACTGAGAAAAGCTGCACATCCCAGGATGATCAAGAGGAGCACGAGACTGCAATCCTACAAAGCCTGGCTAACGGAAAATGTCAACCCAGTGCAAGATCTTACCACCACCGAGCAAGTGAACAACGCCATCAACGAGCTCACGCAACACACATGCACAACGCAGCAGCACATGCTTCCCCAGAACCCCAATCTCTCCCAGACTACCAACGAGGGTCCTACACCTTTGGTCTTCAGAGATCGCCTCGCTAGTAGCTGAGAAGAGACGGTTGCGACGAGTATGGTTCCTATCCAGAAATCCTAGAGATAAAAAGGGTATTTAACAGAGCCGCAAAGCAGCTTAAGGATAAGCTCCTAAAGCTCAGGCAGAGCTCGTTTGAAGAGTTCCTGGCCAATGTTGAGCCTGGAGACCCACAGCACAACCTTTGGCAGGTCACTCGTCATATAAAACGACCTACTAAGAGAGTTGCTCCAGTCCAGCGTGCTAGTGGCGCCTGGTGCCGCACAGAGCAAGAACGAGCTGAAGCTTTTGTGGAGCACCTCAGCGAAGCCTTCAAGCCGATAATAAGATGCACCGACCTGGATATCTCAGCTACGCAACGTGCCCTACAACTATTAGATGAAAACACCAACAACAACCAAGAAGAGCTAGCTATGGTCTCGGTGGATGAGGTCAAACTTGAGATCGAGGGACTCAAGACGAATAAATCGCCGGGCGCTGATGGCATTGAAGCACTGGCTGTTAAGCTTCTTCCCCCTCCCTGCCTACAACTCCTCGCCAACATATACAGCAGGTGCTTTCAGCTAGGACATTTTCCAACCATCTGGAAACGAGCAGAGGTAATTCTTATACCCAAACCTGGCAAACCTGAAGCCAATCTTGGCTCTTATCGTCCGATAAGTTTGCTGTCGATACTCTCCAAAATACTCGAAAGAGTATTTTTGCGCAGAGTATTGCCAGTGCTGGAAGAAGCTGGGGTTGATTCCGGATCACCAGTTTGGCTTCAGGCGTTCTCACTCCACCCCGGAACAATGCCACCGTTTAGTCAAAGTGATACTGGACGCATTCGAGGAGAAGAACTACTGCTGCGCCGTAATGCTTGACGTGAAGCAAGCTTTCGACAGAGTCTGGCACCCAGGGCTACTGCTTAAGCTTAAGAGAAACCTGCCTCAACCCCATTACGCATTTCTGCAATCTTACCTCGACAACAGAAGCTTTTATGTCAGATGCGGAGATGCGCGATCTACCACAAAAGGTATCGAAGCCGGTGTACCACAAGGTAGCGTCCTAGGCCCTCTATTGTACACGTTGTACACAGCGGACATGCCTACATTTTTCAACGAGAACCTATTGGTTGCCACATACGCTGATGACACAGCCTTCCTTGCCACAGCAGGAACCCCACAGGATGCGTCGGAAATAATTCAAAATCAGCTAAACACCATCGAGCCCTGGCTGCGGAGGTGGAACATCTCGGTAAACCCTGAGAAGTCCACGCAAACCACATTTGCACTCCGCAACGGCAATTGCCCGCCTGTCAGTCTCAATGGGGAATATATTCCCGAAAATCCCACGCCCAAATACCTGGGCATGACGCTCGACAGGCGGTTAACATGGCGCACACACATCCTAAGGAAGAGAAAGCAGGCTGAAGAGAGGTTGAAGCAATTCCAATGGCTCATTGGAAGACGCTCGAAGCTTAAAAGCAAACTTAAACTGCTTGTCTACAAAACCATCATTAAGCCAATCTGGACTTATGGCATCCAGCTGTGGGGGCACTGCCTGCAAATCAAACTGCAGGAGCATCCAAAGGCTGCAGAACAAGGCTCTGAGAATGGTCTCGAACGCTCATCCTTACCATGACAACAGCACCATCCACGAGGTACTCAGGGTTCCCTGGGTAGAAGATGAAATTCGAAAAGTGAGCACGAATTACATCAACAGGCTCCATAACCACCCAAACACATTGGCCATCAACATCTTGGACAACAGCCAAACCGTCAGAAGACTTAAAAGAAAACACCCCCTCGACCTGCCCATGGAGGATGATGATTAGCCCTCCAGAACCCTACCAACCATCTCTTGTGAGAATTTAATCGACAAGGCTGCCTCAAAAAATTTAATTATTGTCCGTACCGACAGATTTTAAATAAATAATTATTGACGAAAAAAAAAAAAAAAAAAAAAATGTATAGGTTTTGTGACACGTTTTCTACAATGCTCTTATTTTATTTAGTATTACCATCTAACGTATCTTTTTGTTGCACTAATTTAATAATACAACAGTAAAACTTCATTATTTTTAACTTTTTTAATCATATTGCCTTCTATATGATTATTTTCATATATTATTTATATATGACTTATGCCGGCAAGACTCACTCCATATACATAGTCATATATATTTCACTTGTGAAATTTTTCTCATATGACATGCCTGCTCGACATCACCACCCCTATATAGGTTTTGTGACACGTTTTCTACAACCAGCTCATTTTACTAAGGTATACCACCTAATGTATCTTTATGTTGCACTAATTTAATAATGCAACAGTAAAACTTCATTATTTTTAACTTTTTTAATCATATTGCCTTCTATATGATTATTTTCATATATTATTTATATATGACTTATGCCGGCAAGACTCACTCCATATACATAGTCATATATATTTCACTTGTGAAATTTTTCTCATATGACATGCCTGCTCGACATCACCACCCCTATATAGGTTTTGTGACACGTTTTCTACAACCAGCTCATTTTACTAAGGTATACCACCTAATGTATCTTTATGTTGCACTAATTTAATAATGCAACAGTAAAACTTCATTATTTTTAACTTTTTTAATCATATTGCCCTCTATATGATTATTTTCATATATTATTTATATATGACTTATGCCGGCAAGACTCACTCCATATACATAGTCATATATATTTCACTTGTGAAATTTTTCTCATATGACATGCCTGCTCGACATCACCACCCTATATAGGTTTTGTGACACGTTTTCTACAACCAGCTCATTTTACTAAGGTATACCACCTAATGTATCTTTATGTTGCACTAATTTAATAATGCAACAGTAAAACTTCATTATTTTTAACTTTTTTAATCATATTGCCTTCTATATGATTATTTTCATATATTATTTATATATGACTTATGCCGGCATGACACTCCATATAAATAGTCATATATATTTCACTTGTGAAATTTTTCTCATATGACATGCCTGCCCGACCTCACCACCCCTATATAGGTTTTGTGACACGTTTTCTACAATGCTCTTATTTTATTTAGTATACCATCTAACGTATCTTTTTGTTGCACTAATTTAATAATACAACAGTAAAACTTCATTATTTTTAACTTTTTTAATCATATTGCCTTCTATATGATTATTTTCATATATTATTTATATATGACTTATGCCGGCAAGACTCACTCCATATACATAGTCATATATATTTCACTTGTGAAAATTTTTCTCATATGACATGCCTGCTCGACATCACCACCCCCTATATAGGTTTTGTGACACGTTTTCTACAACCAGCTCATTTTACTAAGGTATACCACCTAATGTATCTTTATGTTGCACTAATTTAATAATGCAACAGTAAAACTTCATTATTTTTTAACTTTTTTAATCATATTGCCTTCTATATGATTATTTTCATATATATTATTTATATATGACTTATGCCGGCATGACACTCCATATAAATAGTCATATATATTTCACTTGTGAAATTTTTTCTCATATGACATGCCTGCCCGACCTCACCACCCCTATATAGGTTTTGTGACACGTTTTCTACAATGCTCTTATTTTATTTAGTATTACCATCTAACGTATCTTTTTGTTGCACTAATTTAATAATACAACAGTAAAACTTCATTATTTTTAACTTTTTTAATCATATTGCCTTCTATATGATTATTTTCATATATTATTTATATATGACTTATGCCGGCAAGACTCACTCCCATATACATAGTCATATATATTTCACTTGTGAAATTTTTCTCATATGACATGCCTGCTCGACATCACCACCCCTATATAGGTTTTGTGACACGTTTTCTACAACCAGCTCATTTTACTAAGGTATACCACCTAATGTATTTTTATGTTGCACTAATTTAATAATGCAACAGTAAAACTTCATTATTTTTAACTTTTTTAATCATATTGCCTTCTATATGATTATTTTCATATATTATTTATATATATGACTTATGCCGGCAAGACACTCCATATACATAGTCATATATATTTCACTTGTGAAATTTTTCTCATATGACATGCCTGCCTCGACATCACCACCCCTATATAGGTTTTGTGACACGTTTTCTACAACCCGCTCATTTTACTAAGTATATACCACCTAATGTATCTTTATGTTGCACTAATTTTAATAATACAACAGTAAAACTTCATTTATTTTTATCAACTTTTTTAATCATATTGCCTTCTATATGATTATTTTCATATATTATGTTATATATGACTTTTTGCCGGTTGAGACTCACTCCATATCATAGTCATAGATATTTCACTTATGAATCATATTTTCTGCATATGACATGCCTGCTCACATTGTGAAAGGTTTTTTCTCACGTCTACAACCAGCTCATTTTACTAAGGTTATACCATCTAATGTATCTTTATGTTGCACTAATTAATAATGCAAACAGTAAAACTTCATTATTTTAAAAACTTTTTTAATCATACAATTTTCTATATGATTATCTTTTCATATATTAATTTTATAATGACTTATGCCGGCATTACACTCCATATACATCACATATATATTTCACTTGTGAAATTTTTCTCATATGACATGCCTAAAAAACCTCACCACCCCTATATAGGTTTTTGTGACACGTTTTCTACAACCTCGCTCATTTTTACTAAGGTTACCACCTAATGTATCTTTATGTGGCACTATTTTATAATACAACAGCAAAAACTTCATTATTTTTATTATCAATAATTTTGTATTAAATACTAGTACAATCGTAAATTGTTTTTAACATTGTTGAAATTTTTTGTCAAAGTTGAACTCATATCTCGGTAGAACCTTATATCATATGGCTGCAGTTCAATAAAAAATTCACCAAGTCCAAAAAAAATTTTTTTCTCAAGTTAATTCAAAATCTTATCTCATTTTATTAAAAAACTGTATAAAATGATATATAAAAAGTTTTTTCTCAATTTTCATATGTTGAAATTTTTTGTCAAAGTTGAACTCATATCTCGGTAGAACCTCATATCATATGGCTGCAGTTCAATAAAAAAATTCACCAAGTCCAAAAAAATTTTTTTCTCAAGTTAAATTAAAAATCTTATCTCATTATATTAATAAACAGTATAAAATGATATTTAAAAAAGTTTTTTCTTCAATTTTCATATGTTGAAATTTTTTGTCAATGTTGAACTCATATTTCGGTAGAACCTCATATCATATGGCTGAAGTTCAATAAAAAATTTACCAATAAAAAATTCACCAAGTCCAAAAAATCTTTTTCTCAAGTTAAATTCAAAATCTTATCTCATTATATTAATAAACTATATAAAATGATATATTAAAAAGGTTTTTCTTCAATTTTCATATGTTGAAATTTTTTGTCAAAGTTGAACTCATATCTCGGTAGAACCTCATATCATATGGCTGCAGTTCAATAAAAAATTCACCAAGTCCAAAAAATTTTTTTCTCAAGTTAAATTCAAAATCGTTATCTCATTATATTAATAAACTGTATAAAATGATATTTAAAAAGTTTTTCTTCAATTTTCATATGTTGAAATTTTTTGTCATAGTTGAACTCATATCTCGGTAGAACCTCATATCATATGGCTGAAATTCAATAAAAAATTCACAAGTCCAAAAAATCTTTTTCTCAAGTTAAATTCAAAATCTTATCTCATTATATTAATAAACTGTATAAAATGATAATTTAAAAAGGTTTTTCTTCAATTTTCATATGTTGAAATTTTTTTGTCAAAGTTGAACTCATCTCTCGGTAGAACCTCATATCATATGGCTGCAGTTCAATAAAAAATTCACCAAGTCAAAAAAATCTTTTTCTCAAGTTTAAATTCAAAATCTTATCTCATTATATTAATAAACTGTATAAAATGATATTTAAAAAGTTTTTTTCTTCAATTTTTCATATGTTGAAATTTTTTGTAAGTTGAACTCATCTCTCGGTAGAACCTCATATCATATGGCTGCAATTCAATAAAAAATTCACCAAGTCCAAAAAAATTTTTTTCTCAAGTTAAATTCAAAATTGTATCTCATTTTATTAATAAACTGTATAAAATGAATTTAAGTTTTTTTTCTTCAATTTTCATATGTTGAAATTTTTTGTCAAAGTTGAACTCATCTCTCGGTAGAACCTCATATCATATGGCTGCAGTTCAATAAAAAATTCACCAAGTCCAAAAAATCTTTTTCTCAAAGTTAAATTCAAAATCTTATCTCATTATATTAATAAACAGTATAAAATGCTATTTTAAAAGTTTTTTTCTTCAATTTTCATATGTTGAAATTTTTTGTCAAAGTTGAACTCATATCTCATGTCTTAATTTCGCCACTAATATGATGGCGTTCTTTTGCTACCAAACACATAATTGTGTATGAAATAAATGCATACTTAAAATACGCAAGTATTCTGTTCATATATAGATACATACATAAATGTATATATATTTTTTTTATATCATGCATATTTTTAATTTTCGCCACTAATATGATGGCGTCCTTCTGCTACCAAATTCATGTAATTGCGTACCAAATAAATGTATATTTAAAATACACAAGTATTTTGTACACATAGATATACCATGCATATTTTATTTTCGCCACTAATATGATGGCGTCCTTCTGCTACCAAATAAATATATATAACTAACGCTTACTAAATAAATGCATATTTAAATATACAAGTATTTTGTACACATAGATATACTATGCATATTCTTAATTTTCGCCACTAATATAATGGCGTTCCTTTTGCTACCAAATAAATATATATAACCAACGCATAATAAATAAATGCATATATAAAAATACGCAAGTATTTTGTACACATAGATATACTATGCATATTCTTGATTTTCGCCACTAATATAATGGCGTTTCCTTTTGCTACCAAATAAATATATATAACCAACGCATAATAAATAAAATGCATATATAAAAATATGCAAGTATTTTGTATACATAGATATACTATGCATATTCTTAATTTTCGCCACTAATATAATGGCGTTCCTTTTGCTACCAAATAAATATATACAACTAACGCATACTAAATAAATGCATATTTAAAATACGCAAGTATTTTGTACACATATTATACCTTTGCATATTCTTAATTTTCGCCACTAATATGATGACGTTCCTTTTGCTACCAAATAAATAAATGCATATATAAAATACGCAAGTATTTTGTACACATAGATATACTATGCATATTCTTAATTTTCGCCACTAATATAATGGCGTTCCTTTTGCTACCAAATAAATATATATAACCAACGCATAATAAATAAATGCATATATAAAATATGCAAGTGTTTTGTATACTTAGATATACTTAGTATGCATATTATTAATTTTCGCCACTAATATAATGGCGTTCCTTTTGCTACCAAATAAATATAAATAACTAACGCATACTAAATAAATGCATATTTAAAATACGCAAGTATTTTGTACACATAGTTATACCTTTGCATATTCTTAATTTTCGCCACTAATATGATGACGTTCCTTTTGCTACCAAATAAATATATATAACCAACGCATTATAAATAAATGCATATATAAAATACGCAAGTGTTTTGTATACTTAGATATACTTAGTATGCATATTATTAATTTTCGCCACTAATATAATGGCGTTCCTTTTGCTACCAAATAAATATATATAACCAACGCATAATAAATAAATGCATATATAAAATATGCAAGTGTTTTGTATACTTAGATATACTTAGTATGCATATTATTAATTTTCGCCACTAATATAATGGGCGTTCCTTTTGCTACCAAATAAATATATATAACTAACGCATACTAAATAAATGCATATTTAAAATACACAAGTATATTTTTGTACACATAGATATATTATTTATTTATATATATATAATATATTTATATATTATATAAATTTTCTTCTTATATTGCGTAATTGTATAACACATAATTAATAATTATGCATACAATTTTGCATATTTATATATATAAATAATATATAATATTTTTTTATATATGCTTAAACATATATATTTTATCGAATCGTCAAGCAAAGGATAAGCTTCAGTGGATCGCAGTATGGCAGCTGCTCAACCACTTACAACACCTTGCCTGTTATAAAAGTCGTTTACAATTGATTCAAGGCTTTGTCATTGTATTAAATAATGTTTTAATATATAACTAGCGCGGCACCAGGTGATCGAAGATCCTCCCAATTTACTATGTTATATGTAACATTGGCATCACATCCATCGTCGTCTATTAAATGAATAATAAACTTTTAATGGTTTAGAAGCCATACAATGCAAATTGCCCCTTATTTATCATTGCAGTCCAGCACGGATACGACCTTAGAGGCGTTCAGGCATAATCCAACGGACGTAGCGTCATACCACTGTTCGCTCGAACAAGTATTGTGCCATTGGTCCGTACCTGCGGTTCCTCTCGTACTACGCAGGAATGCTGTCGCAACAACGTTTTTGTCATTAGTAGGGTAAAACTAACCTGTCTCACGACGGTCTAAACCCAGCTCACGTTCCCTTGCATGGGTGAACAATCCAACGCTTGGTGAATTTTGCTTCACAATGATAGGAAGAGCCGACATCGAAGGATCAAAAAGCGACGTCGCTATGAAACGCTTGGCCGCCACAAGCCAGTTATCCCTATGGTAACTTTTCTGACACCTCTTGTTAAAAACTCTTTAAACCAAAAGGATCGATAGGCCGAGCTTTTGCTGTCCCTGTGTGTACTGAACACCGAGATCAAGTCAGCATTTGCCCTTTTTGCTCTATGTGTGGTTTCTGTCCGCACTGAGCTGGCTTGGGACACCTCCGTTATTATTTGAGAGATGTACCGCCCCAGTCAAACTCCCTACCTGGCAATGTCCTTGAATTGGATCATACCTGAGTAATGGAGTTATACCAAATTTTTAATTTAAGAACACATAAATGCACTCTCTCATTAATGAATTTGTTTGCGATTATATAACAAACTCGTGATACTTTGATCAAGAAGCTTGCATCAAAAACCCAATACCATAAGATATAATAAATATATCCGTATAATGGCTAGGAAATGATTACACGTTCCATTTAATCAAGTAAGTAAGGAAACAATAAGAGTAGTGGTATTTCATTGTCGATACTAAACCGAAATTTAATATCTCCACTTATTCTACACCTCTTATGTCTCCTTACACTGCCAGATTAGAGTCAAGCTCAAAAGGGTCTTCTTTCCCCGCTAATTATTCCAAGCCGTTCCCTTGGCTGTGGTTTCGCTAGATAGTAGATAGGGACAGTAGGAATCTCGTTAATCCATTCATGCGCGTCACTAATTAGATGACGAGGCATTTGGCTACCTTAAGAGAGTCATAGTTACTCCCGCCGTTGACCCGCGCTTACTTGAATTTCTTCCACTTTGACATTCAGAGCACTGGCAGAAATCACATTGTGTCAACACCCGCTAGGGCCATCACAATGCTTTGTTTTAATTAGACAGTCGGATTCCCCAAGTCCGTGCCAGTTCTGAATTGATTGTTAATTGATAATCGTTATAATTTAAAAGAACTAGCTGGTTGCCCAAACTAGTATTCTTAAAAATTTTAGCAAGAAAGTTCCACAATTGGCTACGTAACTAAACTATCCGGGGAACAAGAAACTACCATAAATGATAGAAACTCTATTACCCAGAACGAGCACATAAACCATGTTATTGTTTCCCAATCAAGCCCGACTATCTCAATCTTCAGAGCCAATCCTTATCCCGAAGTTACGGGATCTAATTTGCCGACTTCCCTACCTACATTTATTCTATCGACTAGAGACTCTTCACCTTGGAGACCAGCTGCGGATATTGGTACGCGCCTGTTGAGAAGTTTGCGTGTCCCCACCATAAATTTTCAAGGTCCGAGGAGAAAAATATCGACACAACAGTATATGTCATGCCTCTTCTAGCCCATCTACCATATCTCTCTGCGAAAGACTTCCATGGTAGTACGGCTATAAAAACAGAAAAGAAAAACTCTTCCGATATCTCTCGACGGCTTCTTTATGGTCGTCCTGTTGCCAGGATGGAGCACGAGGCCCATATTTAATAACAAACGGATACTCAACAGGTTACGGAATTGGAACCGTATTTCCCTTTCGTTCAAAATTATTCAAGTTTTTTAATTATGACAAAATATAAATTTTAGTTACTTTTTTTTACTTGAAAATTTTCGGCTTTCGCCTTGAACTTAGGACCGACTAACCGTGATCAACCACTGTTCACACGAAACCCTTCTCCACTTCAGTCCTCCAAGGTCTCATTCGATTATTTGCTACTACCACCAAGATCTGTACCAATGACGGCTCCATGCAGGCTTACGCCAAAACACTTCTAAGCACCACCATTGTACCTTCCTACTCACTAAAGTTTCAAAATTTATATTACAAGTAATATAAATCATCTACTTTAGCGGTAATGTATAGGTATACAACTTAAGCGCCATCCATTTTAAGGGCTAGTTGCTTCGGCAGGTGAGTTGTTACACACTCCTTAGCGGATTTCGACTTCCATGATCACCGTCCTGCTGTTTTAAGCAACCAACGCCTTTCATGGTTTCTGAATGAGTTGTTAATTTGGCAACCGTAACATTACGTTTGGTTCATCCCACAGCGCCAGTTCTGCTTACCAAAAGTGGCCACACTGGGCACATTATATCATAACCTTAAACTTCATATCAAGAAAGTTAAGGTTCTTACCCATTTAAAGTTTGAGAATAGGTTAAGATCGTTTCGACCCTAAGGCCTCTAATCATTCGCTTTACCAGATAAGATTATTTTATACAACAGTTAAATGCACCAGCTATCCTGAGGGAAACTTCGGAAGGAACCAGCTACTAGATGGTTCGATTGGTCTTTCGCCCCTATACTCAATTCTGACAAATCGACATTTGCACGTCAGAACTGTTTCGGTCTTCCATCAGGGTTTCCCCTGACTTCAACCTGATCAAGTATAGTTCACCATCTTTCGGGTCACAGCATATATGCTCAAGGTACGTTCCAGTTAGAGGCATAAATAATATAAATATTATTATACATAACTATATAGAACGCCCCGGGATTGCGTTAATCAACTATAAATAGTTTAAAAAACTAATCCCAATAATAGTCAAGTTAATTACGCTATTAGGTTTATATCCCAATAACTTGCACATATGTTAGACTCCTTGGTCCGTGTTTCAAGACGGGTCCCGAAGGTATACTGACTGATCTTTCGCATTGTTAATCATACAAGTGCTTATAATAAACATAAAAATCAATGATAAATCATGCCATTATATAATTCCGAAAAATTAACGCACTGTACTCATATAATCTATCAGCACTTTATCAAATTTTTGAAATTGTTTTATTTTATGTTAAAATGCAAGCACTCTAATTTAAATAAACTCTTATCAAAATTGTTTGATAAATTCCATACATGCTAATAGATTACAATGTCCTTATATGGAAAAAAATGCACACTATCGTTATAATATTGATTAAATATTACAATTCTAATGATGAATTTTCCATAACGGATATTCAGGTTCATCGGGCTTAACCTCTATTCAGAGTTCTTTTCAACTTTCCCTCACGGTACTTGTTTACTATCGGTCTCATGGTTATATTTAGTTTTAGATGGAGTTTACCACCCACTTAGTGCTGCACTATCAAGCAACACGACTCTTTGGAACACATCATCTAATAATCATTAACGTTATATACGGCCTGGCACCCTCTATGGGTAAATGGCCTCATTTAAGAAGGACTTAAATCGTAATTTCTCATACTAGAATATTGACGTTCCATACACTGCATCTCACATTTGCCATATAGACAAAGTGACTTAGTGCTGAACTGATTCTTTTCCGCTCGCCGCTACTAAGAAAATCCTTGTTTAGCGTTTCTTTTCCTCCCCTAATTAATATGCTTAAATTCAGGGGGTAGTCCCATATGAGTTGAGGTTGTTAATTTACACTTAATAGACAATTCTCTGCTATTTTGAAATAATACTATTTTTTTCTTGAAGGTCCATAATATTCACAAAATTTTTCTTTATACCACTATTCGTTAATAAGAGGCAATTCTAGTTTATAAAAATAATATATTTTATGCTAGACATTCCTCAATATTATTTGAAATGAATAAAGAACATATAATTCTTCAAATTTCTCATGCAACAGAGTTTTAGTATTTTCATTTATTAATTCATATTATGAATATCTTAAGCGAGAAGCTTTTAGATTCACACTTATATTATCCCATAATATACAATGTGCTTAAAATTCCGAAAAATTTTAAACAACTTATTTAGCATAGTCTTACAACCCTCAACCATATGTAGTCCAAGCAGCACTAAAAAATTAATTAAAGTACATTAACAGCATGGACTGCGATATGCGTTCAAAAATGTCGATGTTCATGTGTCCTGCAGTTCACACGATGACGCACAGTTTGCTGCGTTCTTCATCGACCCATGAGCGAGTGATCCACCGCTTAGAGTGATAAATTTTTTTTTATTCATTACGTCAAGAATATTTTTATTGAAAGAAATTAAAAAATACACACCATTTTACTGGCATATATCAATTCCTTCAATAAAATTTTTTTTTTTATACCTAAATAAAATGTTGCGAAATGTCTTAGTTTTACATAAATCGATAATAATAAGATATATGACAAGTATATTTTAGCTAAATTTATTTATTATGATCAACATATGTAAAGCGTTAACCTGCAAACAGGTACAACATTGTTTTTCTTTAGGTGTTGCGAACCAATGTATGCGCACTGGAAATATGCACAATACATTTTGCACGCATGTATTTATGGTACATATACACGCAGTTTTTTATTTTATCCAAAACACATAAAACACTCTTAATACAGTATATAATAATAATAATACATGACAAACGGTTTTTAGCTAATTTAAATTTATATATGTTGCATAATTGTATCTCATATGATTTGAATAAAATATTTATATTTATAGTTACATAATTTATTAATATTGCAATTCCCTAAAAGAGAAAACAAATTTAATTTATAAGTTAGATGCATTAAAACAATAATGATCCTTCCGCAGGTTCACCTACGGAAACCTTGTTACGATTTTACTTCCTCTAAATAATCAAGTTTCGGTCAACTTTTGCGAAACAACCGCAACACACAAGGCGTCACAGTGATCACGTCCGGAGACCTCACTAAATAATTCAATCGGTAGTAGCGACGGCGGTGTGCACAAAGGGCAGGGACGTAATCAATGCGAGTTAATGACATCACACTTACTGGAATTCAAGTTCATGTGAACAGTTTCAGTTCACAATCCCAAGCATGAAAGTGGTTCAGCGGTTTACCCGGACCTCTCGGTCTAGGAAAATAACGTTGATACTTTCATTGTAGCGCGCGTGCAGCCCCAGACATCTAAGGGCATCACAGACCTGTTATTGCTCAATCTCATTATTGCTAGACGCAATTTGTCCATTTAAGAAGCTAGTGTCCTTATAATGGGACAAACCAACAGGTACGGCTCCACTTATATAAACACATTCAAACACAATAAACATTTTACTGCCACCATGAATGAAGGCTATTAAGCTTCAAACACCATAATCCTGAAGATATCTATTTAATATATTTGAGTCTCGTTCGTTATCGGAATTAACCAGACAAATCACTCCACGAACTAAGAACGGCCATGCACCACCCACCCATAGATTCGAGAAGAGAGCTATCAATCTGTCTTACACACTTATGTTCGGACCTGGTAAGTTTTCCCGTGTTGAGTCAAATTAAGCCGCAGGCTCCACTCCTGGTGGTGCCCTTCCGTCAATTCCTTTAAGTTCAGCTTTGCAACCATACTTCCCCCGGAGCCCAAAAGCTTTGGTTTCCCGGGAAGCGACTGAGAGAGCCATAAAAAGTAGCTACACCAATTGCTAGCTGGCATCGTTTATGGTTAGAAACTAGGGCGGTAATCTGATCGCCTTCGAACCTCTAACTTTCGTTCTTGATTAATGAAAACATCTTTGGCAAATGCTTTCGCTTTAGTTAGTCTTACGACGGTCCAAAGAATTTCACCTCTCGCGTCGTAAATACTAATGCCCCAAACTGCTTCTATTAATCATTACCTCTTGATCTGAAAACCAATGGAAAGCAGAACAGAGGTCTATTTCATTATCCCCATGCACAGAAAATTTCAGGCATTTGAAGCCTGCTTTAAGCACTCTAATTGTTCAAAGTAATTGTACCGGCCCACAATAACACTCGATGAAGAGCACTAATGCAGTTTTTAAATAGGAGGAACATATAAAAAAAGTACAAGTACCTAATTACTAAATAAGAACTCCACCGGGTAATACGCTTACATACATAAAGGTATAGTACTAACTACAATTGTAAGTTGCACTACCCGTATGAGCACAAAGTTCAACTACGAACGTTTTAACCGCTAACCAACTTTTAATATACGCTATTGGAGCTGGAATTACCCGCGGCTGCTGGCACCAGACTTGCCCTCCAATAGGTCCTTGTTAAAGATTTAAAGTGTACTCATTCCAATTCAGGGCCTCGGATATGAAGTCCTGTATTGTTATTTTTCGTCACTACATCCCCGAGCTGGGAGTGGGTAATTTACGCGCCTCTGCTTCCTTCGTGTGTAGCTCGTTTCTCGGCTCCCTTCCGGAATCGAACCCTGATTCCCCGTGTACCCGTTGCAACCAATGGTATCCTTAGAATACTATCTCATCAAAGTTGATAGGGCAGGACTTTGAAGAGATCTGTCGTCGGTACGAGAC
>NW_026263470.1:0-22472 GCF_009650485.2 Drosophila albomicans | reverse complement strand
ATCCTTTTGAGCTCATAGAAAGCCAGTACTTTATAAACAAGGGCGGAAAAGTATTCCTGTCCGAGCCAATCTGATTGACTGCACAAGAGGTTAATCGCTATTAAACTTCAAAATTATTAAATTAAATATATTTATTTTATTAAATTTAAATACTAAATTAAATTTGCCATTATTTATTTAATAAATTTCTATTGACATGATTTTCAAATAGTTGTTAAGTCGGTTAACACTGACTTATTTAATGCTATAAACAAGCAAGAACTACTTTTTATTAATATAAGATTTTATAAATGTTATTATATGATACAATTCGCTTAGTCCTCAAAATTAGCGATTGATGATTTTAAAATTTATTAATATGTCTATATATTTAGTTCAACGAATTTCTATTGGTAAGATCAATCGAATACAATATAATATTTAAAGCCTATTCATAAAAATTGAATTTTATATATACGCAGGACGACCATTAAAATCAACTGATGAATTCTGTGATTCAAAATCGTCAGTTATTATCATGCCACTTTATTAACCTTATTGGCATAGCAAAAGCATTTGTGAAAACTTATATTTTAATGACAACTTGGATCTCAAATCTTGATCAGTGCAATAACTTAGCAATTCCATTTAACGTAACATATATCATAACATATCATAAAAAATAACAAGTAAGAAAGTTACAGTCGAGTGTGCTCTAGCTTTAAAATTACGCTTGTTATTCGATTTTTTTTGATTTGCGGGGGCGAAAGTGGGCGAGGCAAAAATTTGAAACAAACTTGAACAAGAAGCTGATCGATAGACACAACAAGCGCTATGCAGCTGGAGAGAAGACTTACACGATAAATAAATTCACAGATTTGACTCAAGAGGAATTCAAAATGCTTTTGCTCCCAAGCCCTAATTCAAGTCATTCTCTTTTAAGTGCAATCCTTCTGCCAAGGATAGCCTACCAAGTAGCATTGATTGGCGTAGATCAGGCGCCGTTAACCCAATTAAAAATCAAATTCCCTGTGTGCGGATGTTGGGGCTTTCTCTGCCGTAGGCTCTCTGGAAAGCCAACACTTCATACACAAAGGAAAAACTGTATTCTTATCCGACCAAAATCTGATTGACTGCTGTGAAGGTTCCCGTCCGATTGAAGCACTGGATTATGTTAAGGATAATGGTGGTATAGATACTGAAAGATCGTATCCATATAAATGTATGAAACACAGTTGCAATTACGAAAAAAAAAACATTGGAGCAGAAGTTTCGGCTGTTGTACAAATTCAAAGTGGAAATGAAGACGCATTAGCATCGGCCGTTGCTAATAAGGGTCCCACTTCAGTGTGTATCAACGTCGATTCCAACTTCCAATATTATAGAAGTGGCGTCTTCAATGAACCGTCGTGCTCTCAAACTATAAACCATTGTGTAGTTATCATTGGCTACGGCACCGATTCAGTTGGAGGAGATTATTGGTTGGTGAGGAATTCTTGGGGCGAGGATTGGGGAGAAAACGGATACATTCGAATGGCTCGCAATCGCAATAATCAATGCGCTATTGCCAGTTATGCAGTATATCCTTTAGTTAAATAAATATCTTTATATTGTGCTGTTGCCAGTTGTGAAATAAATCCTTTCGTTTATTTGTAAATAAATAAAATAAATATCAAAATACCGCTCTCTCTTTATTTTAATATTTTATAGTATCATTGCGCACCCAGTTGTTGAAATGATACATTTTTATTTTATACTCATATACATTTTTTTTATTTTTATATAATCAAGCGCCTTGAGTACATCTAAAGGATCGCAATTAATAATTATGAGTTAAAAAAGCAAACCCAATCATTTGTTTTTCATGGAAGTTGTAAATCAGGATTTACACACAAAGCTAATAAAAGCAAAACGTATTTTTTTCTGGACACTAATTTATTTTATTTTTTATTGTTATAATTCTAATAATTAATTTTCAACAACACAATTTCTATTGTCTTTGTTTATGAATTACCTATTTGAAGCTCTAAATTAAAAAATACGTACTCAAAAACAATAATTTGTTATGATTTTTGTTATACGACCCACCCATTCATCCATTTATTTATAACGAAAATATCATTTAAGGCTTAGGGAAGAATTAAGTAACAGGAATATATCTCGCAAAGCAAATACTGAGTATACATTGTTATCTGCATTATGCAAGTATTAGTATACTAATTTATGGTCGAATAAAAAGAGAGATAAAATACAAACATAAACTCCAACTGTAAAACTCAAATACTTATTATATATAATACATATATGACTAACCAACTGAGATCGTAGCTTTGCCTGCATGAACTTTTAAATATTATCATTAAAATAATTAATATAATAATAATAATAATAATAATAATAATAATAATAATATAATAATTAATTGCATGTGGAGATCGAGTTATGAAAAACAGCTTCTTAGCGTAGATATATGTATATGTATATATCAGATATATCCAGACTGGTGACTGGGTATCAAACTATACCCCGCACTATCAATATATAAGCATCACAAGTTAATTTCAGCTCAAAATGAAATAAAAGAACCATTCCTTTGTCTATCTATTACCTCAAAGCGAAACCGTTACGCTGTGAGCAAAACTCTTTTAATCCCCATCCACTTGAAATCGTTATGAAGATGTAATTTCGCCTATCTTTATGGAGATTGTAAATAATCGTTAGACTCATGAAAGAGGTATAAAAGGCGAACCGAGCTCAACCCAATTCAGTTTCCCATAGTTCCTCAGTGGGTATTAAGCTAAATCACAATGAAAGCAATCATTCTAATTCTAGTCCTCGTGGCAGTTGTCCATGCAACTAGTTTGAAAGACATTCTAAAGGCTGAGTTTAACGCCTTCAAATTGAAGCACCACAAAACCTACAAGGATGCTAGTGAGGAGTTGAAGAGCCTGCAGAACTACTTAGAAAATAAGAAACTGATCGATAGTCACAACAAGCGATATGCTGCTGGGGAAGTATCTTACGAAATGGGCATCAATCAATTCTCAGACTTGAACTCCAAGGAATTCCAGGAGACAGTGCTGTCAAGCATCAATGCCAATGACTTGACAATTGGTATCACTCAAATATACACTCCATCACCAAGTGTTCAAATACCCGGAAGCATAGATTGGCGTGAGAAGGGAGCAGTTACAAGAGTTAAGGATCAAGGCGGATGTGGATCTTGCTGGGCTTTTTCTGCCATTGGCACACTAGAGGGCCAAAACTTTATCAAGAACCGACAGCTTATCTCGCTATCCGAACAGAATCTAATCGATTGCTCCAAGGAGAATGGCGGATGTGATGGCGGCTGGCCAGAAACTGCATTAAACTTTATCAAGGACAATGGTGGTGTTGACACTGAGGACTCATATCCCTATGAAGAGAGGGATGGCGAATGTCGTTTCAATGCTGAGAACATTGGCGCAAAGGTCACTGGCACTGTCGGTGTGGCCAGTGGAGATGAGTCTGCGCTGGCAGCAGCCGTTGCAGAGAAGGGTCCCATTTCAGTGGCCGTTGATGCTTCACAATTTCAGAACTATCAAGGAGGTGTCTTCGATGAACCTTCGTGTCAGGACGATGTAAACCACGGCGTTGTCGTCGTTGGCTATGGTCGTGATGACATTGGCGGCGACTATTGGCTGGTGAAGAACTCCTGGTCAGAGTCCTGGGGTGAAAATGGATACATTCGCATAGCGCGCAATAAGAATAATCAATGCAAGATTGCGGACCATGGTGTCTATCCGTTGGTCTAAGGGACGTTTTTCTTAATCATCTTTAATTCAACTATTATTTATTCTTTTAAAAAATTTAAATTAATTCAATAAAAAAAATTGATAACTGTTTTACTACTGTGAAATCTAAAGGCTATCTACTAAATCAGTAATATGTGAATATAATTACTTTACGTGTATATTACTCTTGTTATTATTGATTTGAATGAGCCAGGAGTGGGCGTAGCAAAAATTTTAAACAAACTTGATCTGCGTGCAAACATAACAAATACTGTCGAAAAAAAATTGTAGCTCTATATCTTATAGTCTCTGAGATCTAGGTATTCATATGGACAGACGGACAGGCGGACATGGCTAGATCGTTTCGGCTGTTGACGCTGATCAAGACAATATATACTTTATAGGGTCGGAAATGCCTCCTTCTACCTGTTACATACATTTCCTGTCGGCACAAAGTTATAAAAATGTAATATTTTAATATTTTTATTTTACGTATCGAGCATTTCCGCAAACGTATGTAACAAAATATAATTTTTTTTAAATATATATACTCTTTTTATTTATTAATCATTGTTCTATTCTATTTATTAATCACTGACCTATTTGGTGCTATAAAAAACAAGATTTATGATCGTGACAGGTAAGCCATCTACGTCACCATTTACCCTCTACCCATTCACCCTCTACCCTACGAGTAGCGAGTATGAAAACATTATGAGTTATTCATCACCACAAGTTCAACTGAACTAAAGTGGTTTGCAATTTGCAATGCGCAAATGTGAGATACCCGTTACCCATTTTAAATAAAAGCAAAAATACTACAATATAAATACTTCAATAAAAAATTCTATATTTTTTATAATGATATAGTACTAGATTCGAAATAGACCATATAGTGATTAAGCTTTTTTTGATCGCAACAAAATTTTCAGGAAGCATATATGTAAGTATTATTTTGTGTACCAATCGTGACTCTAGCTTCGAAATTATGCCGGTTACTCGATTCTTATCCCATTGTGGGGCGGTATTAGGTAAGTTATCTCTCTCTTTTGTAGTCTCTGAGATTTAGGCGGACATGGCTATATCGTCTCGGCTCTTAACGCTGAGCAAGAAGGAGAGATGCCTGTCAAGGAGATGCCTCCTTCTGCCTGTTGCATACGTTTCCTGGAGCCTTTCTACCATATAGGGGTAGCGGGTATAATAAAAATAAAATAGTATTAGATAATGTTGTATCTTCACATATACATATGCCGACTGTGATAGATTACAAACTTGCACCTGCTTTAATTCAATATGACTTAAATAAATAATCACGAAGTACATTATTGTTTTGTTATTTCATATATCCTCTCCTCTTTATTTAGCTTTATGATATTTTTGCGGTTTCTCGAGATCATGCGTAACGATCAATCCCAGTCTGGGTATATAATGCCTCACATTATACAGATCTATGATCAGTTGATATTGAAAAACTTCAATATGAAGGCTGTAATTTGCATTTTGCTTATGGCACTCGTGGGATTTATCCAGGCAAGAATCACTTACGATAATTTACTTAACGCAGAATTTGAACTCTTTAAAGTGGCGCATAAGAAAAGCTACGATAGCGAATACGAAGAACAGCTGCGTCTGAAGATCTTTAAGGACAACAAGAAATTGATCGATAGGCATAACAAGTTCTATGTAGCCAAAAAAAAGACTTACAAGATGGGTGTAAATAAATTCACTGACTTGACTCCAGAGGAATTTAAAAGGCTTATGCTCCCAAGCCTTAATACAAATCATTCACTGGAAGGTATCGACTATATTTACAATCCCTCTTCCAAGAAGAACCTTCCAAGTGAAGTTGATTGGCGTGTTAAGGGTGCTGTTAACCCAGTTAAAGATCAAGGCCAATGCGGCTCCTGTTGGGCTTTCTCTGCCGTAGGCTCTCTGGAAAGTCAGTACTTTATACACAAAGGAATAAGTGTATCTCTGTCTGAGCAAAATCTGATGGACTGCTCAAGTGACGATCCCTACGACAACGACGGTTGTGATGGCGGTTTGCCGATTGAAGCATTGAATTATGTTAAGGACAATGGTGGAATAGATACAGAAAGTTCTTATCCGTATGAAGAAACAGATGACGATTGCAGTTATGATGAGGACGACGTCGGAGCACAAATCTCGGGAGTTTCACAAATTGAAAGTGGAAATGAAGACGCATTGGCAGACGCCGTTGCCAATAAGGGACCCATCTCGGTGTGTGTCGATGCCTCCTTCTTCCAAAATTATGAAGGTGGCGTCTTAAATGAACCATCGTGCTCTCAAGATACAAACCATGCTGTAGTTATTATTGGCTATGGCACCGATCCAGATGATGGAGATTATTGGTTGGTGAGGAACTCTTGGGGCGAGGATTGGGGTGAAAACGGATACATTCGCATGGCTCGCAATTGTGACAATCAATGCGGTATTGCCAATTCAGCCATTTATCCATTAGTTTAAACAACACTTTATTATTATATTCACTTATTTGTAAATAAATTATATAATTTAACATTTTCTGTATTGTAATTTTGCATTAAAGCTTCGGCTTCCAATATGTTCAAAACGAGAGTATTAAGAGAGATTTACTCCTTTGAAAGCAATAATGAATACAATTACACTAGCTAATCGACAATTCGTTCTAACGTATGTAAATTTTGCTATTCATTTTAGTTTTAGTCACTCATACAGTTAATTGAGGGAGTGGGAAAATTTCAGTCAAATTCAATCCAATCTGTTTATTAATTTTAATGTTTTGCCTCAAGCGGTCCATATTTCACAATTCCGCATTAATTTGTAATATATTTCGCTATTTTATTTGTTATAAATACTTAATTTACGAGAATCAAATCATTTTGAATGTATGTATATAGAACGTTATCTAAAGCGGTTATGACTGACCTATTTAAAGCTATAAATAAAAATAAATTGTTATGATTCTTTAGGTGAGCTAACGTCCTATCGATTACCTATTACAAAAAACTTTAGAACACCTCCGCATTATCTATCTTTATGGAGATTGTAAATAATCATTGGACACATGAAAGTAGTATAAAAGGCGAACCGTGATCAACCCAATTCAGTTTCCCATAGTTCCTCAGTGGGTATTAAGCTAAATCACAATGAAAGCAGTCATTCTAGTTCTAGTCCTAGTGGCAGTTGTTCAAGCAACTAGTCTCAAGGACATTCTTAAGGCTGAGTTTAATGCCTTCAAATTGAAGCACCACAAAATCTACAAGGATGCTACTGAGGAGTTGAAGCGCCTGCAGAACTTCGTAGAAAATAAGAAACTGATCGATAGTCACAACAAGCGATATGCTGCTGGGAAAGTATCCTACGAGATGGGCATCAATCAATTCTCAGACTTGAACTCCAAGGAATTCCAGGAGACAGTGCTGTCAAGCATCAATGCCAATGACTTAACAATTGGTATCACTCAAATATACACTCCATCACCAAGTGTTCAAATACCCGGAAGCATAGATTGGCGTGAGAAGGGTGCAGTTACAAGAGTTAAGGATCAAGGCGGATGTGGATCTTGCTGGGCTTTTTCTGCCATTGGCACACTAGAGGGCCAAAACTTTATCAAGAACCGACAGCTTATCTCGCTATCCGAACAGAATCTAATCGATTGCTCCAAGGAGAATGGCGGATGTGATGGCGGCTGGCCAGAAACTGCATTAAACTTTATCAAGGACAATGGTGGTGTTGACACTGAGGACTCATATCCCTATGAAGAGAGGGATGGCGAATGTCGTTTCAATGCTGAGAACATTGGCGCAAAGGTCACTGGCACTGTCGGTGTGGCCAGTGGAGATGAGTCTGCGCTGGCAGCAGCCGTTGCAGAGAAGGGTCCTATTTCAGTGGCCGTTGATGCTTCACAATTTCAGAACTATCAAGGAGGTGTCTTCGATGAACCTTCGTGTCAGGACGATGTAAACCATGGCGTTGTCGTCGTTGGCTATGGTCGTGATGACATTGGCGGCGACTATTGGCTGGTGAAGAACTCTTGGTCAGAGTCCTGGGGTGAAAATGGATACATTCGCATAGCGCGCAATAAGAATAATCAATGCAAGATTGCGGACCATGGTGTCTATCCGTTGGTCTAAGGACGTTTTGCTTAATCATCTGTAATTCAACTATAATTTATTCTTTTACAAAATTTAAGTAATTTCAATAAATATCTTGAATTGGTTAACAAAATTTCAACTGTTTTATATTTACGAAGTCGAACTGTTATCTGCTAAAACACTAAAGCTAAATTAAAGTGTAAATATTCATTATGTATGTATATGCACGTGTATAATATAAATTTCCACTCAGACTTGAAGACATACAGCTGACGTAGAAGAACTGCGTCTGCAGATCTTTAAGGACAACAAGAAACTGATCGACACGCACAACAAGCGCCAAATAGCTGAAACGAAGACTTAGAAGATGCGTGTACATAAATTTAATAATTTGACTCCCAAGGAATTTAAAAGGTTTATGCTCCAAAGCTTTAAAATCAGTTATTCAAAAGTAGGCATAGACTAATAGGCCCATCTCCGTGTGTATCGATGACTCCCTCCTCCAATATTATTAAGGTGACGACTTCATTGAACCATCGTGCTACCAAAAAACAAACTTTTGTGCAATTGTCTTTGGTTATGGCACCGATTTAGTTAGAGGAAATTATTGGTTGGCTAGGAAATCTTAAGACGAGGATTGGGATAAAGATTGTGACAATAAATGTGGTATAGCAAATTCTGCAATTTATCCATTAGTTCAACGGACAATATTTTATTATATTCACTTATTGGTAAATAAATTACCCTCTCTCAAATTTATAGCGCTCTTTTCATTGTAATATTGTAATTAAAAATTCTGAACTCTGTTATACAAAATGTTATAAGAAATGCGAGAATATTTATAGTTATATAAAAGTTATAATGAACATTATTAATTATCAACTAATTACATTAGTTGAACGATAATTTTTTTGAGCGCCTGTCAACTCTGGTTTCTCTCCCCAGTAATTATAGTTTCAGTCAGTTCTTGACTATATGTTAAGATATCCGCTACCTATTTAAAAAGCATTATTATTCTTAAGATAAACCAACATTATATACCACAAAAATGCTACTAATCACAAAGACTATAGTTATTATTATATATACCATATTCGACTCTAGCTTTTAAATAACGATAGGTATTCAAGTTTAGTCAATTTGTGGAGTCTTGGTGAAAATTTGAAACAATCTTGATCTGCGTGTAAGCATAACAAGTGATTTAAAAAATGATAGTTCTCTCTCTCTTATAGTCTCTGAAATTCAGTGTTTCATATGGACAGACAGACAGACAAACAGACGGACAGACTGCTATATCGTCTCGGCTGTTGACACTGATCTAGAATATATACTTTATAGGGTCCGAATAATTTGCCATATATAATTCAAGACTTTTAAGTTGATTTCTTCTATTTTTTGCCACATACAGTCAATTAATTGCGCATTAACTTTAATAAATTTCGCGATTTTATTTGTTTACAAACTAAGTATATGTAATGTTATCATAGGCGATTACGACTGACCTATTTCAAACTATAAGTACAAATAGCTACGTAATCAAATAAAATATAGCTTTTTATGATTATTAAAGTGTAATGTTCTGTCGACTATCTTTTAAAACAAAAAAAATATTATTTAATCCCTCCACATTACGGTGTATGTATGTATGAGAAATATGTGTTATAAAACCCCTCCCCTGTCTGTTTATTATTTAATAGAGTCATAGTTAAGCTATCTGCAAAAACGCTTGAAATAGTTATAAATATGTAATTTCGCCAATCTATAAAAAAGATTGTAAATTATAGGACTCATTAAAGACGTATAAAAGGCAAACGGTGCTCAACTCAATTCAGTTTCGCACAGTTCATCACTGAGTTTTAAACTAAATCACTATGAAAGCAGTCATTCTAGTTCTGGTTCTAGTGGCAGTTGTCCATGCAACTAGTCTAAAAAACATTCTTAAGGATGAGTTTAACGCCTTCAAATTGAAGCACCACAAAACCTACAAGGATGCTAGTGAGGAGTTGAAGCGGCTTCAGATATTCGTGGAAAACAAGATACTGATTGACAGGCACAACAAACGCTATGAGGCAGGAAAGGAGTCTTACGAGATGGGTGTGAATAAATTCTCTGATATGACTCCCGAGGAATTCAAAACTCTTGTGCTCACAAACCTCAATCCTACTGATGCCCAGGAAGGCATCGATTATATTTACAATCCTTCTGCCAAGGCTAGTCTCCCGAGTAGCGTTGATTGGCGTCTTTCAGGCGCTGTTAATCCAGTTAAAAATCAAGGCTCCTGTGGTTCCTGTTGGGCTTTCTCTGCCGTCGGTTCACTAGAAAGTCATCACTTTATAAACTTAAACCAGAGAGTATCCCTGTCCGAGCAAAATTTGGTGGACTGCACTAGAGGATATCCCTATTACAACCAAGGCTGTGGAGGTGGCTGGCCGATTGAAGCATTGAATTATGTTAGGGACAATGGTGGTATAAATACTGAAAGCTCTTACCCATATGAAGGAGAAGACAAATCTTGCCGTTACAATAAGAACAACATTGGATCAAAAATCTCTGCTGTTGTACAAATTGCTAGCGGAGATGAAGCCGCATTGGCATCAGCAGTCGCCAAGAAGGGACCCATCTCGGTGTGCGTCGACGCCTCCTTGTTCCAATACTACCAAAGTGGCGTCTTCAATGAACCGTCGTGCTCTCAATCTACAAATCATTGTATTGTTGTTGATGGCTACGGCACCGATTCAGTTGGAGGAGATTATTGGCTGGCGAGGAACTCTTGGGGCGAGAATTGGGGAGAAATCGGATACATTCGCATGGCTCGCAATCGTAGCAATCAATGTGCTATTGCCAGTTATGCAATTTATCCTTTAATTTAATAAATATCTTTGTATTTATATAATTTATATTATTTTATTGCAAATAAATATTTGTTTATCCCATTTACAATCTTTAACGTTATTAGAAAAATATTCCCATAGTGGTAAAATAATTAAATATTATGGGAAATTATATAGTTTGAGCATGAACCCAATAGTCATGTACCCTACGGTATAGTAAAGAACTGTCAAAAACAGACACACGCATGTTATGCAATTTGACAAATTATAAATTCACTCATCCAGTTAAATTAGATAATTAAATTTTGCTGCGGCTCCCACTAATATGCGTGTTGCAATAATTATAATTTTGGTTTATAATACCTAATACCTGGCACTCAACCGAACTAGCAACAGTTTAACTTGAGTAACTTTAACAAGAAAGCAAAAATATTTACAATCCTTCTGCCAAGGATAGCCTACCAAGAAGCATTGGTTGGCGAAGATCAGGCGCCGCTAAGCCAATTAAAAATCAAGGCAATTGTGGCGCTTTCTCTTGGGCTTTCTCCGCTTTCTGGAAAGCCAGCACTTCATATACAAAGGAAAAACTGTGTTCTTATCCGAACAAAATCTGATTGACTGCTGTGAAAGTTCCCGTCCGATTGAAGCACTGGATTATGTTAAGGATAATAGTGGTATAGATACTGAAAGATCGTATCCATATAAATGTATGAAACACAGTTGCAATTACGAAAAAAAAAAAACATTGGAGCAGAAGTTTCGACTGTTGTACAAATTCAATGAAGACGCATTAGTATCGGCCGTCGCCAATAAAGGACCCATATCAGTGTGTATCAACGTCGATTCCAACTTCCAATATTATAGAAGTGGCGTCTTCAATGAACCGTCGTGCTCTCAAACTATAAACCATTGTGTAGTTATTATTGGCTACGGCACCGATTCAGTTGGAGGAGATTATTGGTTGGTGAGGAATTCTTGGGGCGAGGATTGGGGAGAAAACGGATACATTCGAATGGCTCGCAATCGCAATAATCAATGCGCTATTGCCAGTTATGCAGTATATACTTTAGTTAAATGAATATCTTTATATTGTGCTCTCGCCAGTTGTGAAATAAATCCTTTTGAATTTTTCTTTTATATTCGTTTATTTGTAAATAAATAAAATAAATATCAAAATACCGCTCTCTCTTTATTTCAATATTTTATTGTAACATTGCGCACCCAGTTGTTGAAATGATACATTTTTATTTTATACTCATATAAATTTTTTTATTTTTATATAATCAAGCACTTTAAGTACATCTAAAGGATTAATAAATAATAAATAATTCTTTTTTGCACTTCGCGTTATATGATCTTTTGTTTAAATGATGACGTAGATGACTTACCTGTCGCAATCATAAATCTTGTTTTTTATAGCACCAAATAGGTCAGTGATTAATAAATTATTACAAGGCCAATTAAACACAAAATTTCAAAGCTATGTCTTAAAACACATATATTACAAAATTATATTTTATCAATTTCGATATATATATTTGTTTACTTCCCAAATGGATTTGTGTATTTCCATGTCTGAAGTAAAAAAGCCTAGCCAGTACTTTACTAGAATGTGCTGATGCTGATATTATAATATTTATTAGAACTATAAAAATGAAGGTTTGAATGCTTTAGCTTTATTATTACCTTTTATATGCATATGCGTAATACAATTCAAAATATTTAAGGAAGGAATTTGACGTTAGTTTTATGTTTAATCTATAGAGTATAAAACATTTCAAAACACATAAATATTAGTTACTTTTGTCTTAATTACTGATTTGCAAAGAAAATAATACGAAAGTGCCTTTTACACTAACGGATAAACTGGATATAGTGCTATACCGCATTGATTGTTGCGATTGCGAGCCATGCGAATGTATCCGTCTTCACCCCAATTCTCACCCCAAGAGTTCCTCACGAGCCAATAATCTCCTTCAACTGGATCGGTGCCGTAGCCAATAGCAACTACACAATGGTTTACAGTTTGAGAGCACGACGGGTCATTGAAGACGCCACTTCTATAATATTGGAAGTTGGAATCGACGTTGATACACACTGATATGGGACCCTTATTAGCAACGGCGGATGCTAATGCGTCTTCATTTCCACTTTGAATTTGCACAATTCCCGAAATTTGTGCTCCAATGTTGTACCTTTTGTAATGGCAATAGTCGTTTCTTCCTTCATACGGATAAGAGCTTTCAGTATCTATACCACCATTGTCCTTAACATATTTCAATGCTTCAATCGGCCAACCGCCGGAACAGCCGTAGTTGTTATAGGGATAACCTCTTGTGCAGTCCACCAAATTTTGCTCGGACAGGGATACTCTTCGTTTTTTGTGTATAAAGTAATGGCTCTCCAGTGAGCCTACAGCAGAGAAAGCCCAACAAGAACCACAACGGCCTTGATATTTAACTGGATTAACAGCGCCCGAACTACGCCAATCAATGCTACTTGGAAGGCTATCCTTGGCAGAAGGTTTATAAATATAGTCGGAGCCTTCTTGTGAATGATTTGTATTAAGACTTGTGAGCATAAGCCTTTTGAATTCCTCTTGAGTCAAATCTGTGAATTTATTTACACCCATCTTATAGGTCGTCTCTCCTGATACATAACGCTTGTTGTGTCTATCGATCAGTTTCTTGTTGTCTTTAAAGATCTGCAGACGCAGTTGTTCTTCGTATTCGTTATCGTAGCTTTTCTCATGCTCCACTTTGAAGAGTTCAAATTCGGCGTCAAGTACGTCATCGTAAGTGATCCTTGCCTGAACGTATCCCACGAAGACGAAGAGCAAAATGCAAATTGCTGCCTTCATGTTGAAGTTACACAATTAAACTGATGCCAGTTCGTTGGAGTACCAGGCGTTTTATACCAAGATTGCTACCGCAATCTCAAAGAAAGAACAAAGAATTGTGAAAATAACGAAACCAAGATGTGATGAATCAATAGTTATAATTTATTTGAGCATTGTGCTTTCGATACCTTATTAGATTTTTTTAGACTTCCTCAGACTACACGTAATATTATTTTTTATTTCTTGAAATATGTTATGCTATATGTAGGTTTATAGGGTAGAAGGGTATTATAACCTTGTGCCGGCAGGAAATGTATGTAACAGGTAGAACGAGGCATCTCCGACCCTATATAGTATATATATTCTTGATCAGCGTCAACAGCCGAGACGATCTAGCCATGGCCGTCTGCCCGTATGAAACACTGGCTCTCAGAGACTATACTATAGTAAGAGATAGAGCTTTAATTTTTTTTTCGATAAAAATTGTGGATTAAATTGTGTTATTAAAGAAATACTTTTATATGGACAAAAACGCCTATTTACTAGAGGTTATAGGTACTTTGGCTGAGAATCTGGTATATTGTGTAGCCTATGGTATATTTTCAATGTTGTACTATATCGATATACCAAATTTACAAGTTGGTATATTTTAAGTATTTTGGTATAGTTTGAGAAAAATACCACAATACTTTGTTTTTATTCAAAATGGGTAGCGGGTATCTCACAGTCGAGCACACTCGACTGTAACTTTCTTACTTGTTTTGCTATTCCGTAAGTTCACGATTTTCAAGTATAGCATTCATGAGTTGATGTCAATGGATGTCAATGGTGATCAGTGTCAATATCATAGACTGTCTAACAATTAGATCTTAGATTATTAGAGATATACCTAAATTTCATTTATACAAATGATATACACGTAGTAATGAATATGTACATATTACTGAATTAATATTGCCTTTACATTTCGTCGTAGTAAAACAGTTGACATTTTTTAACCAACTCAAAATATTTATTGAAATAATTTAAATTTTGTAAAAGAATAAACATTATTGGATTTAAAGATGATTTAGAAAAACGTCCATTACACCAAAGGATACACGCCATGGTCCTTTCTTATTTTTAAAATTGTTTCAGTTTATGTTTTTTTTTTCACTGTAAAGATGGTCGCATGCGACATCCTTCAGAGAATTACCCATATGTATTTTGCTCAATTTCAAACATCAAATAAGTATTTTGGGGTTTGGCTACGATATCTATTTATATAAAAATACTTAGCACAAGCGATGTATTTTTTTTATCTGACCAATTAAATATAAAAACCAATCACATTCTGAATTCTTCCATAGGAAAACGAAAAAAAAATACAATTTATTATGGTTATATTAAAATAAATGGAAAAATATAACCAAGTTTTTTTTTTAACTTAAACTGTCTCGTTCTTTTTTTATTTGGAGTAATGCAGTGTTTCCTTATACCGTATTTAATGCATCAAGCATACATTCTAGAATGACATTTTTAATGTAGACTTACATTTTTCTTAATTAGAGGCTAAAACCTCGAATTCAACGCAATAAAAGACATAGATTGATTAACCAATCAAAGGCATTTATTAATAATAATAACAATATAAAATTTTAAATTAATAAAGATTAATAATTTACGTGTGATTAAGAAACGAAGTCCCTTAGACCAAAGGATAGACGCCATACTTGGCAATACTGCATTGATTATCCTTGTTGCGCGCCATTCGAATGTAACCATTTTCACCCCACGACTCTGCCCAGGAGTTCTTCACCAGCCAATAGTCGCCGCCAATGTCATCACGACCATAGCCAACGACGACAACGCCGTGGTTTACTTCTCCCTGGCACAATGGTTCATCTAATACTCCACCTTCATAGTGCTGAAAGAAGGATGCATCAATGGCCACAGATATGGGTCCCTTCTCTGCCACAGCAGCTGCCAATGCGGACTCATTATCTCTCTGAACACCGACAGTGCCAGTGACCTTAGCTCCAATGTTTTCAACATTGAAACGACACTCGCCATCTATGCCCTCATAGGGATATGAGTCTTCAGTATTTACGCCACCATTGTCCTTGATATAGATGAGAGCTTTTTCTGTCCAGCCGCGACTGCAGCCGCCATTCGTTGTGTCGCAGTCAACCAGATTCTGTTCGGACAGCGAGACAAGCTGCTGGTATTTGATGAAATGATGTCCTTCAAGTGTGCCAATGGCAGCAAACGCCCAGCAAGACTCGCAGTCCCCTTGACTTTTCACTTTAGTAACTGCACCCTTTTCACGCCAATCTATACTCTCTGGTAACTTAATAGTTGGTGATGGAGTATATATTTGATTGGTATCAAATGTCAAGTTATAAGGATTGATACTTGACAGCACTACCTCCTGAAACTCCTTAGAGTCCAAGTCTGAAAATTGATTGATGCCCATCTTGTAGGTCTCTTCTCCAGCGGTAAATCGCTTGTTGTGACTGTCGATCAGTTTCTTATTTTCCACGAAAATCTTCAGCCGCTTCAACTCCTCACTAGCATCCTTGTAGGCTTTGTGATGCCTCAATTTGAAGGCATTAAACTCAGCCTTTAGAATGTCCTTGAGACTAGTTGCTTGAACAACTGTCACTAGAACCAGAACTAGAATGACTGCTTTCATTGTGATTTAGATTAAGACCCACTGAGGAACTGTGAGAAACTGAATTGAGTTGAGCACCGTTTGCCTTTTATACGTCTTTAATGGGTCCAATGATTTACAAGCTATACTATAGATAAGCGGAATTAAATCTTTATAACTATTTCAAGTGGACAGGGTTTAATACAGCTTTTGCAGAAAGCGTAACTATGTCTATTAAGTAATAAACAGACAAAGAAAGGGTTTCAAATAATATATATTTCACATGCCAACACTGTAATGCGTCAGTGTTGTATAATAATTTGGTGTTCTAATACATAGTTGATAGAATGTTAGCTCACTTAAGCTATTTTTAAATAGGTCAGTCTTGACTGAGTGAAAGAACATGCTATATAACATTGCAATAATTGTTAAACATTGCCCTAATAAAAAAAAAAAAAAAAAAAAAAAAAAAAACATAAATCAAGTTGAAAATAACTACATATGTACATATATAGAAGTCCTTGAGTCTAAAAAGCATTTTAAACCGAACGATCCCATTATTTAGTACTCTTATTTGAAATTCTTCTAGAGAGAACATTTGAATGAAATTTTTCTAGTCCTTTAATTAACTGCCTGAGTGACTGAGTTTACAACCGCTCTAAACTCTCTAAATTTTATCGCAAAGTTCATAACATTTTGGGAGTCCAAGCTTTAAGGCCATATTATAATAAGGAGAGCAATGGGAATTTGAAATAAGATTATTTACTTACACAGTGACTATATTATAACATATATATATAATAACATATAATCGAATTGGCAATACCGCATTGAATGTCACAATTGTGAGCACTGCGAATGTATCCGTCTTCACCGCAATCGTCACCCCAAGAGTTCCTCACCAGCCAATAATCTCCTCCAGCTGGATCGGTGCCATTGCCAATGATAACTTCAGCATGGTCTGTATCTTAAGAGCATGACGGTTCATTGGGAACACCACCTTCATAATATTGCAAGAATATGCGTCGATACACACCTTATTGGCAACAGCGGATGACAATGCGGCTTCATTTCCACTTTCTTAAGCTTTTTTCTCCGACGTCGTTCTCATCGAATCTGCAATCGTCATCACGCATAATAATGGGAGCTCGCAACATGTGTCATGTAAAATGTGTCATAGTGCCAAGCTAAGAGAAAAGAATTGCAGAAATAACGAAACGAAAATTTAAAAAACCATTTTTGTTGATGTCGTAATTTTTGATTTGTGATATCTTTATTTAACTATTGAATACGAAACAAATTTAAACTACATGATATACTATAAAATAGATAGTAAATCTTTCACGTATGCAATAATCTTTTCGTAATGACTCATAGTTCCCTTGAATTCATTTAAGCTAAAAATAAATCGTTTGTGGTAATCGTGGTATGCATCATTAAAACATTGCTTAATGTAAATGTAGTAAAATTCTAAATATTATATAATATTTAAAATGTGGCGGTTCGCCGCATGCGATTGTATATATGTACATACATATGTATATGTAAGTATTATTAAATTTCTGTGAGAGTGCAATTCTGCTTATTTAGCGAGTCGCTTGAATTCTATGTACTAACATTAAGCAATATTTCGATTGCGTCTTCATTATACCGTCAAATATAATATTAGTGCAAGTACATTACTAGCAGAAGCTTGTCTATTGGGGTTATGCTCAAATTAAAGAATTTCTGTAAAAACTTTGCACAAGGAGGCATGTTCGGTGCTCAAAAGTAAATGTATCAGTAACAATACCATAGCCATATCCGACTGTCTAACAAGTCAGTCTTAGATATTAGAGAGCTGAAATTTAATTTATACACATGATATACACATAGTAATTAATATTTACATATTACTGAATTAATATTGCCTTAGATTTCATAGTAGTAAAACAGATGAAATTTTGTAACCAATTCAAGATATTTATTGAAATAATTTACATTTTGTAAAAGAATAAATAATATTGGATTTAAAGATAATTAAGAAAAACGTCTCTTAGACCAACGGATAAACACCATGGTCCGCAATCTTGCATTGATTATTCTTATTGCGAGCAATGCGAATGTATCCATTTTCACCCCAGGACTCTGACCAAGAGTTCTTCACCAGCCAATAGTCGCCGCCAATGTCATCACTACCATAGCCAACGACGACAACGCCGTGGTTTACATCGTCCTGGCACGAAGGTTCATCGAAGACACCTCCTTGATAGTTCTGAAATTGTGAAGCATCAACGGCCACTGAAATAGGACCCTTCTCTGCAACGGCTGCTGCCAGCGCAGACTCATCTCCACTGGCCACACCGACAGTGCCAGTGACCTTTGCGCCAATGTTCTCTGCATTGAAACGACATTCGCCATCCCTCTCTTCATAGGGATATGAGTCCTCAGTGTCAACACCACCATTGTCCTTGATAAAGTTTAATGCAGTTTCTGGCCAGCCGCCATCACATCCGCCATTCTCCTTGGAGCAATCGATTAGATTCTGTTCGGATAGCGAGATAAGCTGTCGGTTCTTGATAAAGTTTTGACCCTCTAGTGTGCCAATGGCAGAAAAAGCCCAGCAAGATCCACATCCGCCTTGATCCTTAACTCTTGTAACTGCTCCCTTCTCACGCCAATCTATGCTTCCGGGTATTTGAACACTTGGTGATGGAGTGTATATTTGAGTGATACCAATTGTCAAGTCATTGGCATTGATGCTTGACAGCACTGTCTCCTGGAATTCCTTGGAGTTCAAGTCTGAGAATTGATTGATGCCCATCTCGTAGGATACTTTCCCAGCAGCATATCGCTTGTTGTGACTATCGATCAGTTTCTTATTTTCTACGAAGTTCTGCAGGCGCTTCAACTCCTCATTAGCATCCTTGTAGTTTTTGTGGTGCTTCAATTTGAAGGCGTTAAACTCAGCCTTTAGAATGTCTTTCAGACTAGTTGCATGGACAACTGCCACGAGGACCAGAATTAGAATGACTGCTTTCATTATGATTTAGCTTAATACCCACTGAGGAACTATGGGAAACTGAATTGGGTTGAGCATGGTTCGCCTTTTATACCTCTTTCATGTGTCCAAATATTATTTATGATCCATCCATATAGATAGGCGAAATTACGTCTTTATAACCATTTCAAGTGGAAGGGGATTAAAAGAGCTATTGCACATACTAAATAGGAAAAAATGTTGAGTTGGAATTTTCTGAAAATTAGCTAACAAAAGATGTTAGAATGTACCTTTAAGCCTGTTAAGTGGGATATGCATTGATTAGTAATGAAAGTCTTATTTTAAGAGTTTCCGACATAAGTTGTTAGGGAAACTGATTTGAATTTAGCAGATGGAGTTCATGTTTTTATTTTATGATTCTTATTTTCTTTGACCATAAATTATTATAAAATACTTGTATAATGTAAATAGTATTGTATAATTATTATTAGTTTTAAAGAAAATAGGCTGTAGATTGCTTTCGGGCAACTCTTTCCTAACAGTTACATGATATTTTCGTTATAAAAATACAACAGAGGCTTATATATCAACAATCATAAAAATCCAAAAATTATTGATTACGAAGTTGTTTCTAATTTAATTCTTCAAATAGGTCAGTGAAATAAGACCAATATAACATTCTGAATCATGTCAACAGCATATGCTATTGTTACTTATTTATGATTAAGAAGAGCTTCTCGAGCAAGTACTTGCGATTTTTATTAGTTTTGCATGAGAGGTCGAATTTTTCCTCGGACTGACTCATAAATTAATAATTTAAAATATTTATATATAGAGAAATAAAAATTTTTAGAATATCCAAGAAAATCAAATGATTGGTATTTGATTTTTTTGGCTAAATTATTATGTGCGGTGTCTGATATTTTCTTAAAGTATTGAGTTAATATCAAAATAAATTAATTTTTATAAATTTGAATGAAAATGATTTCTTTATTAGAGCGCGGAATATTTTAATTCAATATTACTATAAAGATAACGCTCTAGATTCAATATATTTTCGTTTATTTAGTAATAAACTAATACAATATAAAGATGTTCGTGATAAGAGCACAGTATATCCATTAAATTAAAGGATAAGTTGCTAAACTGACAATAGCACATTGATTGTTGCGATTACGAGCCTTTCGAATGTATCCATTTTCACCAAAATTCTCACCCCAAGAGTTTCTCACCAGCCAATAATCTCCTTCAACTGAATCTGTGCCATAGCCAATGACAACCACACAATGGTTCATAGATTGAGAGCACGATGGTTCATTGAAGACGCCACTTCTGTAATGTTTGATCAGAGAATCGTTTATACACACCGACACAGGACCCTGATTAGCAACGGCCGATGCTAATGCGTTTCATTTCCACTTTGAATTTGCACAATTCCCGAGATTTGTGCTCCAATATTGTTCCTTTTGTAATGGCAATAGTCGTTTCTTCCTTCTTACGGATAAGAGCTTTTCAGCATCTCTGAAAAGCCATTGCTAAAAATTGAATTTTTAAACTCTACTTATTTGCTTTTTTTTACGTAACACATAGCATCAGTTGATGTCACCTGCATGTACCTCAAATTCAGTTCTCCTCGCACTCTATAATTTGTATGTTACAAAAAAGCTTGCATACTTTTGGGCAGTCCACTAAATGATGCTTTAACTGACACTTTTCAAATAATAGACAACCAGACATACATACACACTTATAATTTATTAATTGCTCGTTTTTCAACTTATGTTTGTGTGATTGAGCTTGTTTTCTTTTCGAATATTTAACTTATTCAATATTCTACTACATTCGTCAATTTTTGTCTTGATCTTGTCACATGTTTCATTTCACTGTTATGGTTTTTTATGGTTTTTAACCCCGCTGTTATAACTTTGTGCCGACAGGAAATGTATGTAACAGGTATAAGGAGGCATCTTCGACCACATATAGTATATATATTCTTGATCGATCTAGCTATGTCCGTCTGTCCGTATGAACACCTAGATCTCAGAGACTATAAGAGATAAAGCTATAGTTTTCACGCAGATAGAGTTTGTCTCAAAATTTTCCCACGCCCACTTCCGCCCCCGCAAAATCGTATAACAAGCGTAATTTTTATAGCTAGAGGTAGGATATACACTAACACTAACAAGTTTAACAACTATAGTAATTGTGATTCCTGAAAATTTGGTTGCGATCAGATGAAAATTGTGGAAGGTATTAAAGAAATACGTTTGTATGTGCAAAAACGCCTGCCGTGCTTTCGTTTGTATGTATGCGTCTATGTATCTACATTAGGGCGGGTCAATTTGTTCCTGTCCAAAAAATCGTGAAAATCGTCCCCCATAATCGGAATCTACGAAGAATTCTAAAAAAATTTCACCATGAAACCATGTGTCTAAAATGAATTCCTAGCTCGCGCCGTGAAGCTTAAAGATTTCACTATAAGGTATTTCGAGGTATTGAAGGCATTTTAATGTATTTAAAAAAAAACATACGCATTTTCCGATTATATTGGAGTCAATTCTGATTCATCTTTTTACAATAAATTTTATAATTTTTTTTTTAATTCGACAAAATGAGCCAAACTAGCCATGCACTGATCCTCATATATGAAAGTAGGAGCAATGCGTCTGTAACTTTTTAAGGAAGTAAGGTATCGGTCTGAAAATTGAAATATATATTCAAAGGCATTTTAAGCAACTAAATAAAAATAGGCGTGGCATGATAAAAGGCGGAATTTTATTTTATTTTTTATTATATAGTTTATTTGCTTGCAAAGAAATATATAATATTATTACATTAAGAAGCTTTCTTAAGATAAAAATATTAAAGCTTTTGTGAAGCTTTTTTGCATTCCCCTTATAACAGTTTATTTAAATGATAATTAATTTTGCGGTAAAACTTGTCAACCAACGGCAGTGACGTAGGTCTGGGGGCAGTCAAGAGCATCAGTCCCTATTGGTAAGTTATCACAGGGCACCGAACGATGTGTGCAGTTGTTAACACATGTCTCACGACGAGTTATGCTACAGAATCGAGATGCTGTTATGTCATTGACTTTAGAAAGTCGTTTCCACTAATATGCGTGTTGCAATAATTCCAATTCCTAATACCTGACACTCAACCGAACTAGCAACAGCTTAAGTTGAGTAACTTTAACAGCAGAAATTTGCATCTTGAATACATTCTGACAAGGATCACTTACGATGATGTACTTAAGGCGGAATTTAATCTCTTTAAAGCGCATTAGAAAAGCTACGATCGCAAAGACCGTGAACAGCTGGCTCTGCAGATCTTTAAGGACA